>NC_051162.1:12476228-12588925 GCF_013339745.2 Dermacentor silvarum
GACTGCACACAGAGCAATATAATCCCCAAAGGACTAACCCTGAAGGCTATACCAGCTCTAGGAACAATCCCACCCCATCATCGTGCAAATGGCAGACTACATTAACAATGCCTCCTTCTCACTTTTGAATATACTCACGGAACACTGCGAAGAACAACTGGAAAGTTTTAGCCATAGGCTTCAGAACATAGCTCTGACACCGGATGAGACGAAATATTGAGAACAGTACCACGAAGCACAGTCTCGAAAACTGGTTCAAAAACAGAGGAAGAAAGCGAAGTTCAACCAGAAAACAACCTTCCAGGCAAACGGCTACCTCACGCCAACAAAAGGGAGCTCGAATCTACAAATACCAGACGTGGCGGAAGTCTCCCCAAAATGAAATCAGTCTAATGTTGTAGAGATTTCAAAAACATTAAGTAGGGAAGAAATAGGCGTACCTAGCAAGGGCCTAAACTTTTGTCCCACGAACAACACAATAAATGAATTTGAGTTTCACAAAGGGGATCTTCCGGAATTTTTCCGACTAATGCGGATAAAACAATTTTTCGCCGACAACGCACCAGACACCGGGACGACCCCACTTAGAGCCCAATCTACTTGGACTCCTGAACCAGAACAAGCCGTAGAACTCGACCTATACCTTAAACTGTCACTACAGAAATTATAAGCCAATCCAAGACAGCTAAGCGACCTAAAAACATAACTTTATCAGATAGTCTTATCATTTCAAATCTTAGTTGGCGGAACGACATTGTCATTAAGGAAGCAGATAAGGGTGGAGGTATAGTTCTTTGGCCGATAGATAAGTACAAGCATGAGGCTTACAGACAGCTAAACAACCCTGAACATTACCGTAAGCTAGACAACGATCCGACGTTACCATACACACTGAAAATTACTGACAGGCTGAAATCACTTTTGGATGATGAATTGATAACACCGTCAGAATTCAAATTTCTTAAACCAAGCAACAATGCTGCAGGACGCTTCTACCTCCTTCCGAAAATTCATAAAATTCCACCCACTGAACCCACACCGCTAATATCCCAGGGCGTCCGATAGTATCGAACAACAACACCCCGACAGAAAGCTTCTCCACATTTCTTAACTACTTCCTTGGTGACTTTCCGAAAACACTTGCGTCATTTTTACAAGATACCCCCCCCCCCCCCATCTACTCAGAATTATAGAGGACATTAATACAAAAGGCGCACTAGCGCAAAACATAATTCTCGCAACACGAGAGGTCACGGCCCTGTACACCAACATTCCAATCCCTGATGGTTTAAACTCGATAAAAGAAACGCTGTCCAAACACAATGCACAACAATCTATTGAAGTATACTTGTCTCTTCTTGAACTAGTTCTGACATATAATGACTTCGAATTTCAGGAAAATTACTATCTACAAATACATGGGACAAGTATGGGCACACCTTTTGCACCAACCTACGCGAACATATTTATGGGTACTCTAGAAACGGATTTCCTATCTCGTTGCACCCACAAGCCCCACACATACCTACGATACATAGACAACATATTCATAATATGGAACATGGTCAGGAAAGCTTAGATAAACTTGTAACTTTCCTAAATTCTTTTCAAACAACAATAAAATTCACATCGGAATTTTCAAATGAGCGCATAAACTTTCTGGACACAACAATATATATTGATAATGGGACACTAAAGACAACGCTGTATAGAAAACCTTTTGATAAACAACAGTACCTAGAATATACAAGCCACCATCCCAGACATAGCAAACAAGGTATCTTTAAAGGCCAAGCCAAAAGACTTCGTCGCATTTGCGTTGAAAACCATGACTACATAGACAGACTCGATCACCTTAGGAAACCCTATCAAGCAGGAACTAGCCGAACACTTCAGAAAGCCTACACCGCTGCAACCAAGCTTGATCGAGCCGAGGTCCTCAAACCCCGCCCTAAGATCACAAGGACAACAACCCCTCTTCTTACTACTAAATTCTCAAACGCACTCCCCAACGTGAACAATATCCTCAGTAAATACCACCGAATTCTCACCAGCAACCAGAAACTTAATAAGATCTTTCCCGACCCGCCCAGAGTAGCCTACAGACGGAACAGTAATTTCAAGGACATTCCTGTACACGCCAAACTAAAGACAAAGACGAAGCCAACATCCGGTCCCTGTGGCCGCTCCAGGTGTTCCACATGCAAACATATTCAATCTACTACTATACAGTAAAAGTACAGTGTCAGATTACATTCACAAGGTAACTTCGAGTTTCACCTGCACGTCAAGCAACGTAGTCTACTGTCTAGAATGTGGCGCTTGTAACAAGCAATACATAGGCGAGACTGGACAAGAAATGCACACGAGACTCAACGGCCATCGCGCAGACTACAAAACACAATTTACCTAAAGCAGTAGCCAGCCACTTCAATGAGCACAGCCATATATTTGATGAAGCAAGACTCTATATACTACAAACAAATTTTCGTTCACCTGGCGAGAGCAAATATACAGAATCATACATCATACACAAGTTTAAATGCCTGCACCCGACGGGGATCAATTTATCACGTGGTAACTTAGAATCGCTAAAAGCAATAACATAAACCTTAAACTGTTATAGCATTCACAAAGGCGCAAAACAAGTTAAACCTCCAGCTAATCTCGATGCTCAACCTCACCTATTCTTCCATTTCCAGTTCTTCCCTGCATCTCCCCTACCAATCAATTTAATATCCTCCTCCATGCTTTTACTCATTGATCAACCATACGAACGCTTTTCCAGGTACACCTGTTCCCTCCGTGTTTATGTTTCAAATCATATTTCTTCCGCTGTCACTCTCCTGTGCCGTTTTTTTTCTTTCTCTCTCTCTCAACCTCACCTATTCTTCCATTTCCAGTTCTTCCCTGCATCTCCGCTACCAACCAATTTATTATCCTCTTCCATGATTTTACACATTGATAAACCATACGAGCGCTTTTCCTGGTACACCTGTCTCTCTCCCCCCCCCCCCCCCCGATGTTTATATTTCTAATTATATTTTTGTCCCCTGCCACCCTCCTGTGCTGGTTTTTTTTTCACCACACAAGATCCACACCGAGACAGTCCAAAATCCCAGACGCCAGGATACCTTTTTCGGCACCTTGACCACACAGGGTCTCGCCAATTCTGTATACCGCCGCGTCGACGCCTATGGCGAACTAGTGAGGCTAACGTCCCTTGACGGACCAAGCTGCTCCCTGTCAACTACAAAATTACCCGATGCCTTGATGCTACGCTACTCAAGTCATGCTTTCAACTCGTATTGTTACTTGTACACTGAGCGGCTCTTCAGGGACCCCAAACGCACGCCGCCCACGACACCTCGGAACGTTCTCTCGCCTCTCGCTCCCCCAACCCCCTCTTATGTTTTTCCTTTTATTGCGATAGCAATTATATGGACACTTCAACCGGATTTCTGCCGTCGGCGTCGCCGTCGCCGTGAGGTTCCGTATAGGTAAAATCTTCGCCGCGCGCCGTATGCCCGAGCGGAAGCGTGCGGGGACGCGCGCTATCACGCAGAGCGAACGCACTCAATCTCCCACGCGCAAGCAAGGAAGCGGGAAGCCAGCGCCGGAGGGAGCGGGGCTCTTCTACTCTGCCAACAACCGTGCTCGTCGCTCGCCCGCACCGTATCTTATCTCTCCCACGCGCAAGCAAGGAAGCGGGAAGCCAGCACCGGGAGGGAGGGGGGGGGCGCACTTCTACTCTGCCAACAACCGCGCTCGTCGCTCGCCCGCACCGTCTCTTATCTCCACACGGCTCTGACCTTTATGCACTGTGCATTCGCCGCTCAGTTTCTGTTGAAGCGATAGACCGCACGTACCTTCGCCCGCTGCAGCGTATGCGCTTGCTGCCAGCGTTTTGACAGTCGTTGTCTGCAGTCATTCAGTGTGATCTATTCATGTTTGTGCGCGCTCACACCACGCTTGTTCATTCAGTTAGTAATAGTCGGGCCACATTTTCCAACCCACGCTACACATGTAATGCTGCCCGGATCGGCAATGCAGCGCTACAAGTGTGTCCCTTCGCACGCGCTGACCACGGGAAGCGCTTCTCATCAACACCACCGTTTCACACGCGCCTTCTCGTGGTCATCGAGTCTCTCTTCATGTCGGTCTACTTACGCCGCAGCACACCTGCTTACTTAATCAGCTCATGTTTACTGCAATTCATATTGCTACCAAAGCCGCTCACCTTACTTCGTATGACATTGCTGTGTTGCTATCGCATTCATTGCTTCGCCCTTAGGGCGAAACTGTGACTTTTTTTCTTTTTATTATTTTTATTTTTTTTTCGTTTTCTGGCTCTCCCACTCTTGTTCCCTCGTCTTAGAAACCGCGCCTAGCCAGCCAAGCGCTAGCGCTAATTTTCTTTTCAGTCTCTCCCTTTACAGCCAGCCACAGCCGACATCGACGTGACGTCACTTCACTAACCCTTTAAAACTAACCCGCCGAGGTTGACGAGGCCGCCTTTGACGAAGATAGGTACTCCTATCGAAACGTTGGCCAGCCTTTCTGAGGCACCTTATCCCTGTTTATAATCCTTATTAGTTGTGTACAGAGGAATAGGAATTCTGCGAGGTACACTGAGAGCAAATGGCCTGGCATTTGGCTTGACTCAAATAGTGTACTCCTCCCATACGGTACTGTGACGGAGTAGCATATTTTCGAGAGTTCGAGTGGTTTTTGAGGCCAATTAACGGCCGCCAAAAACGTGGTGCACTCACTATGCGGCGTATAAATTCGATTAGCGACTGTCACGAAGCGACATATTTTTGAGAGTGGTTTTGACGCTGCTTAGCGACACGCCGAATTACGGGCGTCAAAAACGTGGGGTCTTCACTATGCGGCGCATAATTTCGATTATCGACACGCCGAATTAAGGGCGTGAAAAGCGTCGTGGCCTCACGGGGTGACATCTCGATTCGAGACGCGACACGCGGATTACGTACCCAGAAGTGTGCGTGTACGTCCGCATGGTATGCCGGGCTCGACCTTGGCCCTTGACCTTGGGAGAGAGGAGAATCGGCCGTTTTTCGTCCATGGTGAAAAGGGCGCGGCCAAGACTTTTGGGAGCTAGGAGCCGTGAATTAATTAGGAGAACTCTGCATACCGGCAGTTTCCCTACATAGGAAACTAGGGAAAGGAGAGGCTATTTAAGCGCAGGTTTCGGGCCCTGCTGTTGAGTCTAGAAGCTGAACCCATGCGCTGCTGAGAAGCCGCCGGGGGGGGGGCTAGTGCCTTCCAGTATCGCCTGGGCTGCGTGGCCACGTCGGAGCTCCGAGGAACTTGTTGACGTACGAGACGTCAAACCAGCGTCTGCAACGAAGCTCGCGGTAGTTCACCTCAAGTTAGCTCAACCTGCTTGAGGGAAGTCGTCAGATCTAGACTCCCTGGAAACCCAGCTCAGCAATTCGCATCCACCTCGACAAGATCGGACCGCCAGCGTTCTTCGGGAAAGCTTTGTGCACCGACTTCACGGTTTATGGACTTGCTGCTGCTGCCCGGCCATGCGTATGACACCATTTGTTTCATTGGAACTTCGATTCCTTTTGAACTTTGTTTTAGTGAAATGCTGTTAAGTGTATTATTGTGTATTTGATCCTCGCACCGCTCATTTGTATATCTACTGTTAATTGCTCGTATTTATTTGTCTTCGTCATTGTGTTAGATTAAGTTCAGGTGTGTTAGTCTGTCTTGTGTTTTTTATTATTGTATTTTATTATTCTGTGTGTATTTATCAGCCGATAAATACCTTGTTTTTTGTTTACTCCCGACTCTGACTCTTTTCACTGTGCTCGCTTGCGTACGGAATGACCAACCGGCTTGTCTACCCCGTTGATCGACTTCGCGCCGCCGACAAATCGGGGACAGCTGTGACAAGTACCAAGCCCTTCGAAGATGTCTTGGCCAGGTGTTGCGTCACTTGCAGAGCTGGCATGCTTTTCAGGTCGCTGTGCGGCGTCCATGAACTTCACGCCTCCCAATGCGAGAATAGCAGGGTAGCCTAGTAGAGGTGTAGACTACGAAGGCATGACGTACTGACTGTACGCAGGTGCGGCTCTTCCACTCCAACGTAGCTGTGAATTGACCTGTTACTTTAAAAGGATAATTTCCTGGACCGGTGAGATGACTCTCTGGTTTGTCGAGTCGCGACGGTACTCCCGAAAAAGTGCTTGGAACGACGGTAACTTCCGCTCCTGAGTCAACCTTGAACTTGAGTGGGACTCCATTCACGTGGACCAAAACAAACTTAGCTTTTGCCTCATTGGTCTTGACTGCATTCATCTCAATCGTATCTGACGGTCGGCTTTGCGAGCGTTGTTTAGCTAAACAAATGGCTTCGAAGTGTTCTTTCTTTTTGCAAAACTTCCAAACAGCTTTGTTTTGCAGGACAAAATTTCCGCTCATGCTCTTCTCGTCCGCAGAAGTGACGCGATCTGTGCACGCCGGCGAGGAGCGTTTCTCGTGACCCCGACGCTTGATTACGCGACTGCATTCTCGCCGTCGATGGCCTGCGTTTCGCTGCATCAACAGCGACTGGCCCAGATAACTGGCTTTCTCGTTCACGTTTTTCTCGATCGACATCTTCGTGCAGCCTGCGTGCAGGAGCGCTTTCTCAAGCGTCAAGACGGAAGTACGGCAGAGTTGTTCCGATAACATGCTGTCCAACAAACCAACGATAAATCGGTCTCGAACGAGCCTGTCCTCGACGGACGCTGAGCCGTAGTTGCATCTTTTAAACATGTTTCGCAACGCGGAATAAAAAGCATCGACGCTTTCGTCTCCTTGCTGCGTCCGCTTGTGAAAACGATAACTCTCGTGAACTTGCTTGAAAACGATAACTCTCGTGAACTTGCCACGTAATGCGAGGTGAACTTGCTTTTAACAACGCTATATGACTGAATTTATTCGGCCGACAAGTTGAAAGGCGCCAGCACGCGTCGAGCGTGAACACCCATGCAATAAAGAAGCGTTCGTACCCGAACCTCGTCGGTAGCTTGGTGCAATCCTGTAGCGTACGCATAGTCCTCGAACTGCTCAATCCAGGTAGACCATGTACTTGGGTCGGCGAAGTCGAAGCTCGATGGCTGTTGGAGTCCAGGTACTCCGGCAAACGTAGCGTCCGACTTGTTCGCCATTAGAGATAGCGAACGGCGGCCACTTATGACACCATGTACGATGAAGGGTTCTGACAGACGCTAGCCGCGTCTACCCAAGTGACTCGGAGCCTAGTTGACCGAACGAATGCACACCTTTATTCGGGAATACCATATATATAGAACGCATGGCGCGTAGCGCCCTCTATAGTGCTTAGGCTCGAAAATGCGCTGCTATTTTTAGGTTAGGCTCAGTAATAGAATCAAAGCTCTGGAAGAAAAATTACGAGATAGCAGTAACTATATTAAAATAAGGAACCCATGCAAGAAATGCAAATGAAGCATTGCAAACTTATAAATAGGCCACTATCTTAACGTGACGTTGCACGAACACGTATTAGCAATTAAAGACGTTGAATATTCAGGCTTTTCCGCACATTGCCGCTCTTGTACATCAAAAGGGGAGAAACATGACCGTGCGATATTCTTTTTTAGTATTTATTTTCGAATTTAGATCATTTTTGGCAGCTGCAATAGAGGAGGAGAGAGAGAGGGAAATCACGGACTTCGAAAGTAGAAAAAAAATGAGAACAGCAGAACATTTTGGCTTAGGTAGACAAAAATAAGGTGCAATCAGTTCTGGCCAACTACAAGCCACAAAAGCCGGTTCGCGAGGACACCCGGAATATTCACAATGGTCCCGGTGGTTGAAGCGCAGCTGCTGTTTAAAGCAAATTCAAATCCACATAGCTATCATCCGCAGTTTGTAATTGCAAGAAATATACTTTGCCTACCTGCTCTGTCCACCGTGATGTCGATGGTCTGCATGTAACCATCTTCCCACCAGAAAAACTTCGCGATGTACACCGTCTGCAGCAGAGCCGTGGATGCCACACACCAGTTCCAGCCGGTCGCCTCGATTTGAGCCTTCCAGCCGACCAACACCAGCAGCTGCCACATCATCATCCCGAAGCGGCAGTTCGTCCACTGTTTGATGTCCAGTCGCTCTCCGATGCGAGGATAGAGCTCCAGGCCCCAGTAGAAGTCGAATACTACACTTCCCGTTGTGCCGTGCTCTCCTGGCGAGGGACACACTCTCCCCTTCACGTACAGAAGCAGCGGAATCGCGAAGGCGAACAGTGCTAGAGCAGCGGCCAATCCGGGCATACACCTGTACGCGGCCTGGCAAGGAGCGTCGGCAACTATCAGAACGTAAGCGGCTATACTCATGGTGATGACATAATAGGTGAAGCCACTCTTCCGGTACACAGGCCTGTGCCCCGACAACGTTGGTGGGCCGTGATAAGTACTGCCAGGGATCAGTACTAGAGAGAGACTACTGTAAGCAGTAAATGCGACAATAAACGACCACGTTTCCAGAGTTGCAACGCCCTGGCTTGTCCACGATCCGAGCCAGAACTTCATGAACCCGAAATCGAGGACCTTGGCCGTGGACGAGCTGTGAGAAACTACGAAGGAGACGGTGCACACGACGACGTTTGGTACGAGCAGCATGATAAGCAAAGGAAACAGCGTGTGCGTGAGAAAAGGAGGGGCCTCCTGTCCTGGCATGCCTGCGTCGAGAGAAGAAATTGATTAAATTGTTGTGCGAGAGCACAGAAGGAAAACATGAGCAAGACGCTGAATAACATGGTGCCTGCTTCTGATGCAAGTCGGCATGCGCACCGTATGAAGCAGAGAAATCACACAAACGCGTTCACAAATGAGCGTAATTGTCGCGACACAGTAGATTTGCAATTCCCCCCTCCCCCCAACATACTCAGAAATGAAAAAAAAATGAAGCAAAAATTAGTTTGCACCAACCTATTAGGCACATAAAATACGCTCAATATCCTGGATTATGAAGTAGAACTGCAGCAGAAGTAAAGGAAAGAAATCTGTAAAGTGCGGCAGATTTTCAGCACAGCTTCGTCAAACGAACCGAAGGCTGTTCCCAATTAAAAACCACCTGTGCATCTGATTTTGAATCGTTGCTCGCCTATTTTCAACGATAATGTCATGGGAGGTCGGAAGTTGCAACTATTCATTATTGTTTCGTCATTGAGTAATGAAGCAAGATGCCCTTTTAAGTGTTACAACTGTGTTACAAGGGACACGTCTACTGACGGGTAGTGCTGATAATGCATGTCAGCCAAAATTACCATAGCAATAAAAACAAGTGCCGCCGTTTCGCAGACGGTACGCGTTTGAGGCGGGAAAAACAGGGCATACAGCGTATGCGAACGCGATGCGCCTAAAGCCACGTCGATCGTTACAGCAGCATCTAACACCAATATCGCAACAATATAGAGGGCCGGAGTAAGTGGCCCGTACTCAGAAAAGAAAAAAAAATGAAGCAAAAATCAGTTTGCACTAATCTTTAGGCACATAAATATACGATATCAATCACATCAATGAATACAGTGAGCACAAACGTGTTTCGGGGATGTAGAGGATGTTCTGTACTTCATTTGTGAAGCCCAGTTTACAATTTTATGTCGAGAAAAGTAAAACAGGGCTTTAAGTGCCCTTTATAAAGAATGTAAACCATGACAACGGTGCATCGAAATCGCCATTGGAAATAATCGAACAAATAGAATCAGGTAACCCTGTTTGCCCATTGCAAATCAGCAGCAAATACTTTTCTCTCACGCTGTTTAATTGAAGTTCCCACAGGTCAAGCTTCTGATGACACAAGTACGCATATTGAGCTTGCCCTTTATTTGCAACTTGCTAACTTCATCAGCGGTGCAGATTCTGGACATAAGGCGTAAGTTTTTCCCCCAACTTTTTGCGCTAATTATAACGTATACTGTAAATTTCACTTGCAAGAATACGGCAAACAGAAACCCTTGCAACCATAACTTTAGCTGTCTTCATCGGACATCGCCAATCCCAAATGCAAGCAGAAAACACGAGGACCAGACAAGAATACGGCTGGTTCTTCAGGTAGTTTCTTGTGTACGATTTCTGCCTATTTTATTATTGGAATGAAAACAAAATCGGAGTGTTGTTAAACTTAAATGGATGATGATAGTGCTGATACTTCTGACGATTCATTTGATTACTTTAAATGAAAGTCCTAAAACTCTAAACGCCAGAAAATATAGTGACGAGCCTCAGATCACCGTTATTATTATATTAGCTTTCCGACAGCTAGCCCTACTTTGTTTTCCCAGGAGGATACTGTGTCGGTACGTCACGACACAGTATCCTCCTGGGCAAATCTTGAGGTGTTTGTTCGCTAAGGTACATCGATATCAACATCGCAGATTTCTGGAGTCTTGCACGCACCTGAGGATGTGTCATGCAAGATGCCCAGACACAGATGTTATCGTTATAGATTGACAACTTCACCAAAAGTACATTTTCACTGAACATAGCCTATACTAAGTAAGTATTATATTGAACTGTGGAGAACGCAGTGCAAGAAGACATGGAAAAAAGACACCGCACACTTAGATTCCTTCGTTTTAGGGTTTTATATATTTTGAAATTCGGGGGGTAAAAATCGGGTGCTATTTTTGAAGAAGGTCACCCGGCAGAAATTGGGGGTTTTGGTGCTGGGTGCCGAGCAGTCAAAAGGTTGAGATTTTTTACATTAAGCTTTAAAAATAATTAGCACAAGCAATGGTGTCCTTTTGGACACACGCTCTATTTAAATGAGCGAAATCACTCAAACGAAGATGTAATGGCAATGAGAGCTGCTCCCTAAATCTATGACGAATCATTTCTACAAATCCTGCTTGTCTGGCATTATTAAGCTTATTAAAGCAGCCACATTGACAGAAACATCAAAGAGGCATGGGATTGGGGATCCGCGCTTTACATTGGTCTCTGCACGTTTTTACCAGAGAAAGACACTACAAAAATAGTGCACGATGGCATGCTTCACATAAAGTGTTATACCTTCCCTTATATTACAAGCGTTTGTTGAGATGGATATATCAAATGCATGGGGTGCATTTCTGTGTCCATCCTAGAGGACCTGTCGAGCTTTTTGTCATCTGTTGTCGTCCAGTCTTCATCATCATCATCATCATTAGCAGCTGCAGCAGCATATTTTTATGTCTACTACAGGACGAAGGCCTCTCCCTGCGATCTACAATTGGCCCGGTCTTGCGCTAGTTGATTCCAATTTCCACCTGCAAATTTCCACATTTCATCACCCAACCTAGTTTTCTGCCGTCCTCGACTGCGCTTCCCTTCTCTTGGCACCCATTCTGTAACTAATGGTTCATCTGTTATCTACCCTACGCATTACATGGTCTGCCCAGCTCCATTTTTATTGCGATAGCAATTGTATGGACACTCCAAAGCAGATTTCTGCCGTCGGCGTCACCGTCGTCGTCACCGTCGCCGTCGCCGTGAGGTTCCGTATGACGTCAATGGAGATGAAATCGTCGCCGCGCGCTGCCGAACGCTGTATGTGCGAGTGAAAGGGCGCGAGGGACGCGCGCTTTCACGGGGAGTGAACGCACGGCGGAGAACAAACGCGCGTTCTGCGCCGTGCTCCCTTGAGGGCTGCAGAAGTAGGCGTCTCTTTCCTCCTTTACAATCACCATATATGTAGAGCAAACGCGCCTTCTTCTGACGCACGAAAGGCCGTGGGGGGGGGGGGGGGGAGGGAAGGGAGGGGACGTTTAGCTGCGGCACCAAGTGCCTATTTATATGAGAGGCTCCGGCAACAGTCACCAACGCCGCACGCATTTTGTGCGAACGCGGGCAAAACGCCGACGGCGTCGACAACAGTTGTGCTGTCGCCGGTGCTGCTGCATGTCCAAGTTTATACAGCTGATAAAGCTACTATCATTACTCCGCATAGCTCTCTACAAATTTGCTATCGCAATTGATGCTTCGCCTTTCAGGTGAAACTGCGACAACTTTTTTCTTTTGATGTCAATTAGAATATCGGCTATCCTCGTTTGCTCTCTGATCCACACCGCTCTGTTCCTGTCTTTCAAAGTTAGGCCTAACATGTTCCATTCCATCACTCTTTGTGCGGTCCTTTACTTGTTCTCGAGCTTCTTTGTTGACCATCAAGTTTCTGCCCCATATGTTAGCACCGGTAGAATGCAATGATTGTACACTTTTCATTTCAACATCAGTGGTAAGCGTCTAGTCAGAATTTGGCAATGTCATTTTTATTCTTCTGTAAATTTCCTTCTCATGATCAAGGTCTCATGTGAATAATTCACCTACATAAATGTACTGCTGTATAGACTCTAGAGGCTGACTGGCGATCCTGAATTCTTGTTCTCTTGCCAGGCAGTTGAACATTATCTTTGTCTTCACCATATTAATGTTCAGCCCCACTCTTCCACTTTCTTAGGGTCCTCAATATTTGTTGTAAGTCATCCCCAATCTTGCTGAATGAGACAATGTCATCAGCAAACCGAAGGTTGCTGAGATATTCACCGTTGATCCTCACTCCTAAGCCTTCTTAGTCTAACAGCTTGAATACTTCTTCTAAGCGTGAGAGAGATTGTGTCTCCTTGCCTGACCCCTTTCTTGATAGGTCATTTTCTACTTTTCTTGTGGAGAACCAAGGTAGCTGTGGAATCTTTGTAGACATTTGCCAAGATATTCACGTATGCCACCTGTACTCCTTCATTGTACAATGACTATATGACTGCTGGTATCTCTACTGAATCAAATGACCTTTCATAATCTATGAAAGCCATATAGAGAGGTTGATTGTACTCCGCAGATTTCTCGATTACCTGACTGATGACATGAATGTGATCCATCGTAGAATATCCCTTTCTGAAGCCAGCTTGTTCTCTTGGTTGGCTGAAGTGTTGCCCTGATTCTATTGGTAATTATCTTGGTGTGTGTTTTATATAATGCTGAAAGCAAGGTAATGGGTCTATAATTCTTCAATTCTTTCATTTCTCGCTTCTTATGGATTAGTATAATGTTGGCGTTCTTCCAGCTCTCTGGTACATTGAAGTTGTGAGGCATTGCGTATTAAGGGCCGCAAGCTTTTCAAGCATGATATCTCCTCCATCTTGGAAATAAACCTACTGTTATTCCATCTTCTCCAGCCGCTTTTCCTCTGGTCATGTCTTTCAAGGTCCTTCTAACTTCATCGCTAGTTATAGAAGGAGCCTCTGTATCCGGTTCATCACTATCTCTAATGAAAGTAGCTTGGCTGCTCTGGGAACTGTACAGGTCACTATAGAATTATTCCGCTGCTTTTACTATATCATCTAAATTGCTGATGATATTACCCTGGTTATCTTTCAGTGCATACATCTTGCCTTGTCCTATGACAAGTTTTCTTCTCTCAGATTTCATTCTGCCTCCATATTTTACGGCTTCCTAAATCTTTCTCGCGTTATAATTGTGAATATCCCTCACTTTCTTCTCAGTTTCGAGAGTTCAGCGAATTCTATCTGATCTCTTGAATTTGACATTTTCATTATTTCTCGTTTCTTTATTATGTCCTGCGTTGCTTGGAAAGCTTACCTACTGGTTGTCTTGGTGCCTACCTCCCACTTCAATTGCTGTTTCTGAAATCAGCCTAGTTATGGTTTCATTCATTGCTTCTATGTTATCTTCACATTTCTGTTCTAAGGCTGTTTGCGAGCAGTAGCCTGCATCGGTCTGCTTTCGCCCTTACTGCGTCTAGGTTGGCCTGCGTCCAGTCTTATTGAGTCCCATTACACTCTCCTGCAACAAAATAAATGGCCTACCAACTATCCAAATCATGAAGATTCTTTGAACGTAAAATAGGTAAACTTTCTCTCAACCTCACAGCTACCATTCGCAATTGACAGAAACGTCAGCGCTACGTTAATTTGCATCCTAGCGGAATACCGCAGTTTAAATTATGCTACGTGTGGGAAATCCGATGTAATGCGTCATTGTAGCATTCATTTAAACGCGTCTATACCAGGTATGGTATCGTATGATAAACTTTATTCAGGTCCTGAAGGTCAACCCTTAGGTTGACGCAGGCGGCTCCTACGTCGGGACAGTAAGGTTTAACCTTACCGCCGTGTTTCGGGCCTTCTGGACGGCCTGTACTTGATCTAAAAGAACTCCACTGTGGAGCACTCGCCGCCAGCAGTCTCTTGTCGCAGTCTGTGAAAGCCACAGGACATTGCCAAAGCATATGAACCAGAGTAATGATGCCATTACACTTTTCGCCGTTGATTGGTACCTCTCTTTCTGGATGTAGCTTGCTAATAAAGTTTGGACTCGGATAAGTTCTTGTCTGTAACAATCTCAGAGTCGCCGCTTGAGCTCTATTGAGCTTAGCGTGTGGCACTGAGAATTCCCTTCTGTTCAGGTAGTAATGCTTCGTGACTTCATTATAAGTAAGTAATCGGTCCCTCTTCTCCTCCTGCATATTATTGTGGTCCTGGTCGCGTAGTGCACGGATAGCAAGTCCTCGTGCAGCTGCATTAGCCATCTCGTTTAAATTCCTCCGAGATGGATCGACAGACCCCATGTGTGCAGCAAACCATCGGATTTCGATCCCTTGGCTGTCCATCTCACCGATCAGCTGGGCAGCCCTATTGGTTACAAAGCCCTTGGTAAAGTGTCTAATAGGCGTCTTAGAGTCACTGTAAATTCGGGTCCACTTATTACTCCTTAAAGCCAATGCTATCGCTACTTGTTCCGTGACTGTCGCTTCTTTAGTCATGATTGTAATAGCATCCCGAGTGAGTACATCTGCATCTACTACTACTGCCGTAAAGGCTTTCTTTCCTCTGACCCATGCAACATCTACAAAAGCCGCATGTTCTCTGTCCTGTTCTATCTCCTGCAAGAGAGCTTTGCAATACCAGGAATTAGGGACATTTCGTACAGTTTCCTTTTTTCGCCACCACGTGGCGTATCGACCTTAAAGAATTCGAAATTCCCGCTATGACGTATGCTATGACGCTCAACTAAAGAAAGCGCAATAAAAAGAAACACACCCTGAAGCTGTCGCTTCACCTCGGTGCTTGGAAACGTGCGCGCTTGTGTATCAGCGTTATCTCGAAGACGGCCAGCTACTTGCTCTACTGACAATGAATCGACGGTTTTGCTAGACACCTGGCCAGAAAGCTCGTCCGAATTCTGGAGAGATGTCTGGCCAAGATAAAGGCTCCCGCGAAGATTCCGTTGAATATATATTTTTTTACCTTGAGCAGACTTTTTATTTGTGCACCATTGCGGCCACGGTCTTGCATGTACAATCGGCGTCAAATGAAAGCCGAACAGCGGAGCGCGTGCCACAAGCATTAGAAACAGCATAGTGCGCGCCGTCCAGTCATCAGCGCAGACAGGCCCACACATCCGGTTTGGTAGTACAGCCCCACCCCACTGAAGTGCGATTTTTTTTTGCCCGTGTTCCCCGCTCGGATTTTTGAAAGGAAGAAAAAAAAAAAGAAAACAGAAGCGAAAATTCAGCAACACCCAGAAGCTCAGGTTTCGCTTCTGTTTTCTTTTATTGCGATAGCAATTATATGGACACTTGAACCGGATTTCTGCCGTCGGCGTCGCCGTCGTCATCGCCGTCGTCGTCGCCGTCGTCGTCGTCGTCGCCGTCGCCGTGAGGTTCTCTATAGATAAAATCTTCGCCGCGCGCCGTATGCCCGAGAGGAAGCGTGCGGGGACGCGCGCTATCACGGAGAGCGAACGCACTCAATCTCCCACGCGCAAGCAAGGAAGCAGGAAGCCAGCGCCGGAGGGAGCAAGGGGGGCGCACTTCTCTGCCAGCAACCGCGCTCGTCGCTCGCCCGCACCGTCTCTTATCTCCACGCGGCTCTGACCTTTAAGCGCCGGCGTATTCAGTTTCCGTTGAAGCGATAGACCGCACGTACCTTCGCCCGCTGCGGCGTATGCTTGCTGCCAGCGTTTTGACAGTCGTTGTCTGCTGTCATTCAGTGTGATCTCTTCGTGTTTGTGCGCGCTCACACCACGCTTGTTCATTCAGTTCGTAATAGTCGGGCCACATTTTCCAACGCACGCTACACACGCAATGCTGCCCGGATCGGCAGTGCAGCGCTACAGGTGTGTCCCTTCGCACGCGCTGCCCACGGGCAGCGCTTCTCATCAACACCACCGTTTCACACGCGCCTTCTCGTGGTCATCGAGTCTCTCTTCATGTCGGTCTACTTACGCCGCAGCACACCTGCTTACTTAATCAGCTCATGTTTACTACAATTCATATTGCTACCAAAGCCGCTCACCTTACTTCGTATGACATTGCTGTGTTGCTATCGCATGCATTGCTTCGCCCTTAGGGCGAAACTGTGACATTTTTTTTCTTTTTCCTTTCAAAAATCCGAGTGGGAACGCAGGCAAAAAAAGATCGCACTTCAGTGGGGTGGCGCTGTGCTACCAAACCGGATGTGTGGGCCTGTCTGCGGCGCGCACTATCCTGTTTGCGGCGCGCACTGGACGGCGCGCACTATCCTGTTTCTGATGCTTGTGGCACGCGCTCCGCTGTTCGGCTTTCATTTGACGCCGATTGTACGTCAGGGTTGTTTCATGGGTTTCATATAGCACTGGCGTGATCCATTGTTTAAGAGAAAGCTTTAGCTCGGGCCTATCTTCAATGCCGGATTCTCAAATACAAATAAAATGCAGGAATGCTTTTATGAGAAAACCGCTGAACCGATTTGAATGAAATTTGTTGCATTAAGAGGAAAAGCTAAATTGCAGAGACTGCAGCAAATAGAATTTTCGTTTATATAGTGTAATGTTTTGAAATAATCGCAGGATGTTCGTAAATTTGAAAAAAGAAATAGAAGCATGAAGTTTCCAAATCCGCAACTCAACCATTAAAAACAAACATGGCATTTCTATAAACTACACCCGTTGGAGCATCAAAAGCGAACAATTTTTTTTGCTATACCTTAAAACTTACGTAAACTTGTTATAATGTTTGGAGGGGTTTTGCAAATGCAACATTCACAACATAGTGGTTTATTTCAGGATGGTGTATGATATATGATTGCTATCCGCTTTGGATGTATTATTAGGTGCAGTTTACAGAATTCCGATATCATTTTTAGCTGCTGAGGTACATAGCTGTATAAGTCAAGTTTTCTTTTTCGAAATTTGGCAATTCTTTAAAATTGTACGTAAAAAAAGTAGACGGCCTATAATAAAATACCCCTTTCTGCATTCACTAAATTTAAATTTTTTTCTAAATTCAACATAACTCATCAGATTTAGTGCATCGGTTGCTATGAAAAAGTATTGCCGATTTCCCACGTATTTCTATAAGACCCCCCAAGCTCAATGTTCCCCCTAAGTTCGAGCTTGAATAATATACTTGTTGGCAAGATACGTTTGTAAACGTGTGATCGTGACCTAATGAGCTAGAGCACCGGCGTACTGAGCTCAACGGCCGAGGATATGTTTGTAAAGCGTCTTGGGAAGGAATAGGAGAAAAGAAAGGGAGAAGGCTGGTATGTTATTGAGAAGCGTACCTGGTTGGCTAAAGATTACTAAATGCTTTGGTGGTCATACCACCTTACGTTCCATCAGCATAATTTCTATTTCATTCCGCTAGTATTGTGTAATTATGGTCAATCAATCGAGATTAGAACACTAGCGTCATGGCATTGTATTCCGTCGCAATTATTTATCGCCATCACTTCAGAATCATCTCATCGTCGTCATGCAGTCGTCCTTATATGCCTTCGTCGTTCTATCGACATCATTCCTGCCTCGTAATTCCATCGTCGTCACTGCATGCACCGTCGGCCTTCGGTCCTTGTTCTACCATCGTGAGGTAACAGTGGCGAGTGATGGTCATAACAAAGCGGGTCAATTAGGGAGACAGTGCATGGACGCATATATCCGAATCACTTGAAACATCAGGGGAAACGCTACGGATTCTAAATAAAGGTGTCTTAGCTAACACGGTGTGTCGCTTCTTGCTCGCTAGATTGTGTGAATGTTAATCGCATTAACTTCGATAATCATCTTAACATGGGTTCTGCAGGAATTCTTTCGTCTTCACGACACAAGCGAACTCTTTATTTATTTATTTATTTCAAAATACCTTACAGGCCCCATGAGGGGCATTGAGTAAGGGGGGAATTACTGCAAGACAGTTTTACACGTGAATTCCAAAACTCGAGGACCACAAAAATGAGCAGAAATCATCGTCGCAAAACAGGATACAAATGAAGAAGACGCGTTAGCGTACAAAACATCAGCCAAATATTATCACGCATATTGCTCGCGCACATGTCGAATATCGTGTAAAAATGTGTATTTCAAAGTATGAAAGAAGAAAAAACAATACAAACAATACGTAGATAAACAGAAGTAACAGTTCAAGGTAGTGTACAAAATGCCAGACAAATATTACCAAGCACATTGTTCACGCATATAATCAAACATTGTGTAAGAAAAGTTTATTTAAAGCATGAATGGGAAACAATAGTCAGCGTGACGTTACATACAAATAGAGAGCATGGCATACAGAATGACACATTTTGAGGACATAAACTACAAGTTCAGGAGTTTCCTAAATTTATTTCTGTCCGTTTGCATGACAGCGCTGTCAGGGAGGGAATTCCACAAGCGGATGGATCGTGGCAAAGCCGACGTATTAAATGCATCAGTGTTTCCGTAGATGCGAGTGAAACTTAAATCATTATTCAGTCGTCGTGATACGCAACTTGCACGTTCCAGCAGCAAAGACGATGACTTCAATTGATGAACATATTTATGGAACAAGGACAGCAGTGCCACGTCACGACGACGACTTAGTGCAGGAAGCGAAAGGTCAAGTTTTATTCGAGTTATGCTTGACTGCCTATTGTAATTGCGGGAAATGAAACGACTAGCTCGGTTTTGGATGGCTTCTAACATGCAGATTAGGTACTCGTGATGAGGAGACCAAATCGGGGACGCGAACTCGAGCTGTGGACGGACGAACGTCAGGAAGGATAACTTGCGGATGTCAGATGGGGAATTGCGTAGGTTGCGACGAATGTACCCTAGTGTTTTTGAACCATTAGCGCATATGTTTGTTATATGAGAGGCCCAGGAAAGATTTGGTGCGAGATGAATGCCTAGATATTTGTACAGTGAAGCTTCGGATACTAGATCCGCATTTATATAATAAGTTCCCAGCCTATTAACATTGATCCCAGCCTATTAACACCTCGAATTCCTAGAGGTGATCATGCTCAGGCATGTGATGGACGACTCGAAGTTTGATGGAGGTAGCGGTATGATTTCGACAGCGGCGCCGCCAATCGACAAGGGGAAACACATTTGGATGGGTGGGAATAGCGGCGAAAGGCACACTTCAAGAGTGCCAAAGAGTTAGAAATATATGTGCATTGCAGCAGCGCTAAAGGAATGGAAAACTATTGGATTGGTGTGAGACTCGCTGCAAAAACATTCATTAGACTGTTTCAGGTATCCGAGCTATCCTTAACGGGAATCAATGAGATGAGTTTCGATTGAGCTCGTTACATTTTTCATAAACGGAAGACGTGCCTAGAGGCAGAGTCGACTGCAATATTTTGTTGCTGCACAAAAATATCTAGATTTTAGGCGCGATCATTTTAAAGGAAAAACAAAAATTAAATAAGTTTTCAAGAATTACTTAGAGTACCTCGATAAAATTGTAGCAAATAAAATCTGAAAAGTTCATTTGCAACTTTTTAACACGAAAGTGTTTTATGCCGGGGTCCACCAAGAGTTCACTGACGTATTTCCGTCACGGAAATACGTCAGCTTACAATGTACACGAACATAATACAAAGAAAGAAACCAGAAGAAAAAGTTCCACAAACATGCAAAATTTGGAAATCGAACCCACGACCTCTCGGTCCGCGACGATAGATCGCCGAGCGTTTAACCCATTGCGCCACAAACGCATTTGCAGAGAGCTACACAGACGCGCCTTATATATCTAACACTCCTCCGTGTACCCGCGCTCTTGCTCGGGGCGGTGCCGCCGCCTACGAGCAGAAAAGAGAAGTACTGCATTATGACACTAACGCGCACCGACAGTGAACGCTTCGGTGGTCTCAGCACTACGACGCCTCGATGCCAGCATTCGAAGGGACGCTGGCATCAAGAAGCACTACCAACGCCACCTAGGTGGCGTTCACCGTACTCAGCACAGCGGAGCGTGGCCTCCGCAATTAGCTCTGAAAATGTTTCTGAAGTTGATCGCGGAGGCTGCAATTACGACGCGCTGTACGCGCTGATTTGACTCGGTGACGATTCAGTTACGTGCTTTGTCTTGCGCGTTGTATTAGTGTGTCAGTTACGTGCTTCGTCTTTCGCGTTGTGCTAGCGTGTGCAGCGTAGTGCAGCTTCCATATGCACGACGGTTGCTCATGGTCATCGACGTTGGTAGTCGTGATGGAGGAGACGTGCCACCAGGCGTCAGCGTGGGTGCATCAACGCCTAAGGGCGCTTTAGCCACAAAACACCAATAGACATTATATATCAATGTGCAATAAACATTACACTACTTCTGTGAAGACACGTTTCACTTTCGTGTTCTATACCGATTCCTATATAAGAGGGATCAACCACATTTTTTTGTATCTTAATTAAGGCACAGGGCAACTTACTACTGGTTTCCAGTAATTTTCTTCGTTATATTTTCAAGCGAGTTGAATATTCTGCCGTAGGTTAATTCACAATTAGCCAAACTAATTAAACTGAGACTTTCAAGTGTATATTGTTCTTAGACAAATGCTTTAAGCCTACGCGGATGCTGCAAAATTTCTCAACATTGGGGAGGGGAATATGAAAAACAAAATAGAAATGCAGAGCATTTTATTGCCTCAGTAAATTTTTATTTTGAATGCTATTTCCACTCGTTAAGTGGCTCAACCCTCGTGTTCGCAGCCTTGTATATGCTTTTGAAAGCACTAGGTGCGTTGCCTGCGAATTTACCTGAATAAGCAAGCAGATCATACTTTAATGTGGGCGGAGAAAAAAAAACAAGGAAGGCCTATGTTGTAGATGCACTGTACTGAAACACAATTAGACAGAGTCTAAATTTGCATATATTTCTAAACAAGGATGCCTAAATTGTCGATTAAAAATTGACATAATTATAACGAAGCCGAATAAAGCAATAAAAATGGCATGTTCCGTGTGAAAATATGATGAGCGTTAGCCTTGTGGGTCAACAATTTCTGTTTATTGAAAAAAAAAATCTTCTAGTGGCCGTGTATTATCGTATTCCTGAAAGCCAGTAACCAGCGTATCTAAATTTACATTCGCGCCAAAATTATTGGCTCGAGTTCCATCACTGTATCCGAATGACGATACGCGATTCAAAAGCGAGATTAAAGTGAGAAGTCCGGCTGGCCTTGACGGCGGTGTTTTGCGTCTCTGACAGTCTCAGCATGTCCTTACGTAATGGGCGGCGTCGGCAGAGAGGCGAGGCCAGTAGTATTTTCCCTGTATCCTCGCGAGCGTGCGGGAAAAACCGAGGTGTCCAGCCGTTGGGTCGTCATAGAGAGCTTGCAGAACCTCTGGACGCAATGCTGAGGGTACCACGAGGAGGTAGTTGGCTCGAAGAGGCGAGAAGTTCGTTTTTAAGAGAATGTCGTTTTGCAAGAAAAACGACGCCAATCCTCGCCTGATCACCTTGGGCACAATGACGGTCTTGCCTTCCAGGTAGTCTACAAGGCTCCTTAGTTTCGGGTCAGCTCACTGTTGTTGGGTGCCGACAAAGTGTCGTCATCCTGGTCGTCCTGCGGCGGTAGTTCGACGGGGGCACGAGACAAGCAGTCTGCGTCTGCTTGTCTTCGCCCTGACAAGGGCGAAGAGAAGCAGACGCCCTGACTTGTAAACGACGGTGATGTCGAATGCTTGAAGTCTCAGACTCCATCGTGCGAGGTGACCTAAAGGATCCTTCAAGTTGGCTACCCAACACAAGGCGTGGTGGTCGCTCACAACTTTGAAGGGCCTGCCATAGAAGTGGGTGCGAAACTTCGATGTAGCCCAGATGATGGCGAGGCACTCCTTTTTGGTTGTGGAATAATTTGTTTCCGGCTTCGACAGCGACCAGCTAGCGTAACTTACAACCCTTTCTAGTCCGTCAGTCCTCTCCACAAGCACGGCGCTGAGTCCTACGCTGGTTGTATCGGTGTGCACTTCGGTATCGGCGTTTTCGTCGAAATGTGCAAGTATTGGCGGCGATTGCAGGCGTCGCTTCAGTTCTTCAAATGCTTCGACTTGCGGCATCTCCCACTTGAACTCGACGTCGGTCTTCGTGAGGTACGTCAGTGGCTCAGCGATACGTGAAAAATTCTTGACGAAGCGCCTGTAATAGGCGCGCAGTCCATGGAATCTACGGACTGCCTTTTTGTCGGTGGGCGGAGGAAAGTCAGCGATGGCCGCAGTTTTCTGTGGGTCAGGGCACACTCCAGACTTGTTGATGACGTGGCCCAAAAACAAGAGCTCCTCGTATGCAAAGCGGCACTTTTCTGGCTTTACCGTGAGTCCGGAGGTCTTGATTACTTGAAGAACTGTGTGAAGGCGCCGGAGGTGTTCCTCGAAGCTTGAGGCAAACACAACGACGTCGTCCAAATAGATGAGGCAGGTCTGCCACTTCAAGCCTGCCCGTACATTATCCATGACGCGTTGGAAAGTCCCAGGTGCCGAGCAAAGACCAAACGGCATGACCTTGAACTCGAACAGTCCGTCTGGTGTTATAAAGGCAGTCTTCTCCCGGTCCCTCTCGTCGAATTTACTTGCCAGTAGCCGGTTTTGAGGTCCATTGACGAAAAACTGCGTTGTAGAGTCGATCCAAAGCGTCGTCAATACGTGGGAGAGGGTATACGTTCTTCTTCTTGATTTTATTGAGGTGACGATAATCGACGCAGAAACTTAGCGTTAAATCCTTCTTCTTTACTAACACCACGGGGGACGCCCACGGCCTCTTGGACGGCTGGATCATGTCGTCCCGTAGCATTTCGTCGACTTGTTGCCTTATGGCCTCGTGTTGCGCGCCGAAACTCGGTACGGGCTCTGACGGAGTGGGCGGATATATTCGTCGGTTATGATGCGGTGCTTGGCGACAGGGGTTTGTCGAACTTGTGACGACGACGAGAAGCAGTCCTTGTATTGCGGGAGCAGAGCTTTTAGCTGTTCTTTCTTATGATTGGGAACGTTCTGATTGACGTCGAAAGTTGGTTCAGGTACTACAGTCGTCATTGCAGGTGTACTAGAATCAGTGAAGGCGAAAGCACTGCTGGCTTGTACTATTTCGTCGATGTAGGCGACCATGGTGCCTTTGTTAATGTGCTTGTATTCGTGGCTGAAGTTCGTGAGCATCACTCTTGCTTTCCCTTCACGTAGCTCAGCTATGCCTCTAGCGACGCAAATTTCATGGTCGAGCAGTAGGTGATGATCGCCCTCGATGATGCCCTCCATGTCTGCAGGCACTTCGGTACCGATGGAAATCCTTACGCTGGAGCGAGGCGGAACAGTGATTTGTTCTTCTAGCACATTCAAGGCATGGAAACTGATGTTTGTATTCGGTGGTATCGCATTGTGCGTTGAAGGCGTTATCGACTTAGACCTCAAGTCGATGACTGCACCGTTTTGGTTTAGAAAGTCCATGCCTAAAATAACATCCCTGGAACCGTGCTGCGGGATTAAGAAGCTCGCCGGATAAGTGCGGTTGTTTACCGTGACTCGCGCTGTGCAGATTCCAGCCGGCGTTATTAGGTGTCCTCCCGCTGTCCGGATATCGGGTCCTTGCCAGGCCGTTTTCACCTTCTTCAACTTGGCGGCAAACTCGCCACTGCAGACGGAATAGTCAGCTCCAGTGTCGAGGAGAGCGGTGTCATTATGACCATCGAATCGCTCGTCTAGAACGGTAGACCATCGTCTAGCGTTACGGTTAAGTCATGGCGTCGGATCACGGCTGCGTCGGCTTGCTCCGCTGCTGCTACGTCGCGTTGGTAGGTCTACTTTCGGCGGCGAAATGTTGTCGTCAAGGCTCTTGCCAGGTGCTATGCTGATACCTCGTCATGATGATTCGCGAATCTAGTTCGTCGGCGGCGGAGTATCTTCAGCATTGCGTCGTATAGAAACCGCACCACCATCGGTTGCTGCCTTTAGTTTCCCGGGTAAGGGCTGGGAGATCGGCCCCGGGTTGGTACGCATACAGCCGGCGATGCGGCGAGATGCAGCGGCCTGGTGACGGCGAGCGTGAGGGTCGTCGTGGTCGCCAATGGGCTCTGGCGAGGTAGTTGGCGATGTCACGTGCCGCTCGCCAAGCTGTGGACGTGGCGCGTTGACGGCGAACCCTTGCAGGCCCACAAAAGCAAGCTACACTCGAATCACAAGGAAAGCGGCGAACACAGACGGCGATCGTCGAAATCTGATCAGCGGCGAAACGCGTCGGCTTTTATACATGAGTCATCGAAGCTCCGAGAATAATCCTCGGTACCCGCGTGTCTTCCAAAAAGTTCTAGATAATTCGTATTGCTCATACAATCAGATTACATGAGCGCCGGTGACAAGAGACAACGGATAGAAGCATCGATAACGTTCGAGAGACTTCCGATACTTGCAGGTGCGTCCTGTGCCTAGCGATTACGTTTAACGCTTGTTAGCAGGTTAAAGCGATCACCGGTGAAAGATAAACATGTATACGTGTCAATATGATTTTGAAAGATTGAGTAAAGCAGCTTAGTACGTAACCTGCTTCCCTGTTCAAGCAAAAGGATCCAGTTAAGTTATTTTTTCCTCTTGCACATAGAAAGCCGTTGTATATCCCCAGGGTGAACAGTGTCGCGACGGATTGGACTTTTTCTAAAGCATTATTATGCAAAAAATTAATTGTTGGGCTTTACGTGCCAAAAGCACCACCTGATTATGACGCATGCCGGGGTGGGGAACTCCGGATTAATTTAGTCCACCTGGGGTTCTTTAACGTTCACCCAATGGCGCACTGATATGCACATCAGAAACCACTTTCAACACACAGCATGCCTACACCAACATTGGTAAAACTTGTTTTTTACGATGCTCTTTTATGTTAATACTTATGTGTTTTTAACTTTGTTGCAAGAAGGGAAGGGCATGCCCTGCATTTCTAACTATGGTACTAACATGTTATGACCAAGAGCCATCCTCTTACAGCATAAGACCTGAATATTTCATTGGTGAATTATTTTTCTATTTCAACTGGCCACTTAACAAGTACTTATATATGATTTTGTTACATTTTCTAGTGAAGCTGCTACATAATTATTTATGTTTAGGGACATGCTATTAGTGACACACCATTTTTATACTCGCTTCAAGTCGGCCGCCAATAAAAACAATAACTCATTAGATGGCCTTGCACACAGTACACAATCATCCACAAAAATTGTATCCCGGTTCGATAATATCACACATATTGCTCATAAAAAAAACCTTGCACTCGGCCGCGCAACGCTTGAAACTGCGAAGCTGTGTGATCGTAGCCCAGCGTTTCCCGGAAGTGCACGCGAGCTTTTCATCTTATCACTCATGTAGATGATAATTTCTTTTCGTGCGTCTCGGACTTACGGCCGACACTGCGCGTTGCACAGCGCAGCTTGATACACCGACACCGCGTTCCAATGCCGACATCGCGTTCCAGGAGACCCGCTTCATGAATGCGTCGCTCTCTCTCTCTCTCGCTCTCATAGCACGCAAAACCTCTTCACCTCGCCGTGCACGAGCATACAAACGCGTCAGCTGTGGACGAATACGACGACGCTCGAACGCAATGCAGCCGTCGTGCAGCACGAACATGCGGCAAGGGCCGTCGGTGCTGCCAGATTGCACTCCGGCGATGATGGCCTGCAAGGACTCGTCGCGATGTTGTTCAGCGCGCATGTCGCACATGTCAGTGAAAGCCAACACGCAGGTCTCCAGATCATGTGCAACAGGATCAGGCGGATCCACGGGATGACGAGAGAGGCAGTCAGCGTCCTTGTGCAGACGTCCAGACTTGTAGATGACAATAAAAGAAAATTCCTGGAGCCGCAAAGCCCAGCGACCAAGCCGTCCTGTCGGGTCCCGGAGGGAAGACAGCCAGCAGAGGGCATGGTGCTCTGTAATGACCGAAAACGTGCGGCCGTACAAATATGGCCGGAACATGGCGACAGCCCACACTAAAGCCAAGCACTCACCCTCGGTGATGGAGTAATTCCAATCAGAAGGTGACAGCAGGCGGCTGGCGTAAGGTATCACGCACTCGGTACCATTCTGCTGCTGGGCGAGAACAGCACCGATGCCGTGGCCGCTGGCATCAGTGTGGACTTCGGTCGGTGCAGATGGGTCAAAGTGGGCAAGTATGGGAGGGGTGGTCAGAAAGCCGATGAGAGCGGCGAGCGCGTGAGCCTGCTCCGGGCCCCATGAGAAAGGCGTGTTCTTCTTTAGAAGATGTGTCAAAGGGCGAGCAACGTCGGCGAAGTTTTTGACGAAACGGCGAAGGTAAGAACACAGGCCGACGATGCAGCGCACATCAGAAGCAGAACGAGGCACAGGGAAACTGCGACCGGCGCGAACTTTATCCGGATCTGGTTGTACACCGGTTACGTTAACGAGATGTCCCAACGCGGTAATCTGACGGCGCCCGAATTTACATTCGCCCGGTGCCCGGCGTGGGTGCCCGGCTCCCAAGTGTGCCCGGCTGTGACTTGGTCACAGCCGGGCACACTTGGGAGCCGGGCACACATCCGCGCTGTGGCCGAGTGCGCCACGGTTAGGGCAGTGCTCTATATTCTTTTTGAGGAGGGAGCACCTATAGAGTACGGAGGAGAGGTAGATGTGCTTGGGCACCCAGTCTTGTTCGAAAAGGATGATGATGGACTCCGTGGAGCCCATGCGTATAAAGTCGAGGATGGGAGGGTTCTGCTCACGATTGAGACGATCCTGAATGTCTTCGTAAGAGTGGGCGAGAGGGACCCCGTGAACCATACCGCGGGCGCAGTCTTCCGGGGCCGCTTCGTAGGAGTAGTCGCAGGCAGTGTCTTTGATGAGTACGGACTTGATGGCGAGGTAGTGGTGTCGGCGTTGCGGGTCGGGAGTGTTGATGAGGACGACGTGTTGGAGGGTGTTGATGATTACGGTGCCTGGCTTGGCCTCTTGGTGTCCGAGGCGGGCTGCTTGCAGAATGGCATCGCGAAGCGCAACGCTGTTCATGGTCCGAAGGTTGAGGCCGCCACGGGGACGGAGGATGATTTTATGATCGTCGATGGGTAGCTTGGGGTGGCGTATGGCAGAGAGTTGGGGCGGCCGGGGCCGGTGCCTCGCCAGAGCTTGAGGCGTAGACGGCTGCATACATTTCTCGGCACCGGCGAAATTCGGAGTAGTGGTGGGGCGGGAGTTGCGAGTCGAGCTAGGATGAGTTTATCCGGCCGTAGGGGACAAAGTCGGATCGGGTGCGGAGGAGTGTTCACTCCTCCGTGCCCCGGAGGCCCGGTTTCAATTCCCGCCCAGATCAAAATTTACCTATTTTTTATTTCAAAGGGATTAGTTTACGTTGTTTACATGAACCTGCCGGATAAATTTGTCATCAATTCGAGCATTTTTTACGACGCGTTTTTACTCTTTGCCGTCGGCCATTTTTGGTAGCGTCGCCGACTACAACTACGGGTTTTCGCGTAATGGGGCATATAATGCTTTCGCATTAAAAAAATTAAAAGGAATGGGCCCCAACACGGAGCCTTGCGGCACACCAGACGTAGCAGCAACATCATCTGAGCAACTCCCATTCAAAACAGCTGTTCTACGTACTTACTTAACAACACGGAGTTACAGCCTGTGTAGTCATAAAAGCATTCACGTGTTTATAGTACGGATAATCTTACCAGGTATATCGAGATTAGTAACAATGCGGATTGAACGTTGGGTTATTGGCTCCTGTACACTGTTCGTCCCGTATATTAACGAGGTCCGAGATAGACAAGACGCAGGCGTCGGTGTCTTGCTCGGAGACGTCGGGGGAGTCCACGGGATGCCGTGAGAGACATTCGGCATCTTGATGAAGCTGACCGAACTTGTGCACCACTGAAAACGGGTATTCTTGGAGGCGCAGAGCCCAACGACCAAGGCGTCCTGTAGGGTCTTTGAGCGAAGAAAGCCAACAGAGGGCGTGATGATCAGTTACGACGGTAAGGGTGCGGCCAAACAGGTAGGGACGAAATTTGGCGACAGCCCAGACAAGAGCAAGACACTCTCGTTCCATGATGGAGTAATTCTTCTCCGGTGCGGACAGGAGGCGGCTAGCGTACGCAATAACACAGTCGTGGCCGCTCTGACGCTGAGCGAGGACGGCACCGATTCCATGGCCGCTGGGATCTGTGCGAAGTTCCGTCGGTGCAGTCGGATCAAAATGCGCTAAAATAGGGGAAGTCGTCAGGGCATCTATAAGCGCCGAAAAGGCAGCAGCTTGGGGTGAGCCCCATGTAAAAGCAACGTCTTTTTTGAGGAGCGCAGTAAGGGGACGCGCAATGTCGGCGAAATTACGAATAAAACTTCGGAAATAGGAGCACAATCCTATAAAACTGCGTACGTCTTTGGCCGAACAAGGTACAGGAAAATGCTTCACGGCGCGAACTTTTTCAGGATCGGGCTGGACACCTGTCGCGTTGACGAGATGGCCAAGTACGGTTATTTCACGGCGTCCGAAACGGCATTTTGAGGCGTTGAGTTGGAGACCGGCATTGCGGAATACCTCGAGAATGGTGGAGAGGCGCTGAAGATGGCTGTCAAATGCTGGCGAAAAAACAATGACATCGTCAAGGTAGCACAAGCAGGTTGACCATTTCAAGCCACGAAGAAGCGAATCCATCATGCGCTCGAATGTGGCCGGCGCATTGCAAAGGCCGAAAGGCATCACTTTAAAGTGATAGAGGCCATCGCGAGTTACGAATGCGGTTTTTTCGCGGTCCAGTGGGTCAACAGCAATCTGCCAATAACCTGAGCGAAGGTCAATAGATGAGAAATATTGGGCGCCGTGAAGACAGTCGAGTGCGTCGTCGATACGGGGCAAGGGATAGACGTCCTTTTTCGTGATCTTGTTGAGGTGTCGATAATCAACACAAAATCGCCAGGTGTTGTCCTTTCTCTTGACCAGCACAACAGGAGCGGCCCAAGGACTCGAGGACGGTTTGATGATGTTCTTGGCCAGCATTTTATCGACTTCCTTTTGGATTATGGCGCGTTCCGCAGCGGAAACGCGATAAGGGCACCGGTGAACCGGTTGAGCATCACCGGTGTGGATGGAGTGCTGAACAACTGTTATCTGGCCTAAAGGGCGATTTTCGAGATCAAAGATATCGGAATACAACAGCAAGACCCGGCGAAGATCTTCTGCTTGCGTATGCGGGACGTCGGCTGATATCATTTTCTCGAAATTGGCACATAGCGACGAGGTGGCTGTGAGAGAGCCGGAAACAGTTCGAGGGCCGTTGACGGCTAACACAGAAATCGCGCATTCTTGCAACGACGACATGGTGGCAAGCGCGATGCCGGCAGGTAGCACGTGGGTAGAAAGACCAAAGTTCAAAAGCGGCAGGCAGGTTTTGTTGTCGCGTACGGTAACCACAGTGTGCGGGAGAACGACAGAGTGCATCAGGACCACGTCGAGAATCGGAGAAACAGCGTATTCACCATCGCACACAGGAGGAGAGGGACTTAATGGGACGTACGTGGAGGCTTGCGGTGGCAGGTGGAGGAACTCGACAAAACATAAGCGGCTGGGAGTGTCCGATAGTACGTGGGCGTCAAAAGGGAGATCCAGTTCAAGTACACCTGTGGAGCAGTCGATAAGGGCTGAGTGCGTCGAGAGAAAGTCTAGGCCGAGGATCACGTCGTGGGGACACAGCGCAAGCACGGCAAACAAACCAATGGTCTGATGGCCAGCAATGCACACTCGGGCGGTGCACATACCAAGAACGGCAGACGAGCTGCCATCAGCGACCCGTACTGTGTTCTGAATTGCGGGCGTGAGTACGGAGAGCAGCGCTCATTATTGCAGCTCATTATTTCTAGTGAAGCTGCATTGAGCAGCGCTCACTTTGCGGAGCTGAGTACGGAGAGCAGCGCTCATTATTGAAATCTGCGCTCCGGTGTCTATGAGGGCCGTAACGGTGACGTCGTCCACTTGAATGTCCAGAAGGTTTCGGCGCGTAGATACAGTCGACAGAGGATTTGTATATCGGGTCACTGATGCAGCGTCACCTCCGGGAGCTGCACGGCTTAGTTTTCCGGAGCGTAGGTGCCAGGCCGTGCAGGGGACGATGACCGGTATGGTCGCGGCGATAGAGATCGACGGCCTTGTGGGGACGGTGAGCGGCTAAACCTGGAGTGTGGAGCGGCGGCATCGGAAGCATCGGAAGCATGTGGATCAGAGCGAGGGGAAAACCGTCGAATGTTGCCTCCAGGACGACGCCAAGATTCAGTGCTCCAGTTTGAAGGCGACGACCAGTTACTGCGGCAGTGACGGGCAATGTGTCCAACGCGAGAGCAGTTGAAACATATGGGTTGGTCGTCTGCCGTCCTCCAGTCAGCCGGGTTTCTGTAGCGCGAAGGGTAGACCTGGTTCTGGGTGACATTTGCAGGGGTACGTTCGGATGTACGAATGGAACAGATGGAACTTTCCTTAACTATAGCGTCGACCGTCGTACAGTCCTTACACACCAGTAGATTAAACGCGTCGTCGGCTATTCCTTTCAAAATATGCGATATCTTGTCATCTTCGGCCATTTGTGCGTCAACTTTTCGACAAAGGCCCAGGACGTCCTGTATGTACGAAATGTACGATTCAGTGGTCGTCTGGATACGAGATTCCAACTCCTTTTTAGCGGCCTGCTGTCGGTCAAATGATCTGCTGAACAACTCATGCAGCTTCGCCTTGCAAGCGTCCCAACTTGTAAGATCTTCTTCATGCGTCCGGTACCACACGCGTGCCGTCCCTTTCAGATAGAATATCGCGTTGGCTAACATAACCGTGGGGTCCCACCTGTTGCGGTTGCTGACGCGTTCGTACATGTCGATCCAGTCTTCGACATCCAAGCCATCTGTGCCAGAAAAGGTTCCCGGGTCTTGTGGGTGCAAAAGAATCACAGGAGCCGGTGGCTGCTGCACCGTCGCCACTTCACTGGTCATCGCGGAGCAACCAAGACGGCGACCGCTTCGAAGTTCCGTGCTTGGTTGACGGAGCCGGCACGTTGACAGGTTCACCCAGCACTTCCACCAAAGATGTTACGGGGATAACGTTTATTTAGGGAGCGAGAATGGCTATATACAAGGTTTGGGGACAAGCAGCAGCGACGGATGCAAGGCTGTCGCGCGCCTCTGCCACTTCGTCGCCGTCGTCTTCGTCCGACCGACAGTAGCAGCCCCTTCACTGTCTCGTGGCAATATATCCGCGTACGACTGTATCTCCGTCACCACATATATGGCATCGTATTGATCAGCTGTACAAAATACGTATCAGATTTAGTCACATTAACTTCCTTCAGCTCTTTCCGGCCTCGCACAGCCCTTGAATGGTATCGCCTCCCCAAATAAATCCTAAAGAGTACTAATAAACGCAAGTTTCATGCAACATCAACTAGCGTACGTTGTGTAATCTGAATTTGTTAATTACTTACTATGTTCCTTTTAAATTCTTTGTAATATCAGGCAATATGGCATAATTGTAACGCTGCCTTCCTGGTGCGCACTGAAGTTTCTTCCACCGTACCACCTGGTAAAATTATATGATTAAAAAGTTACTTTTTAATAGTTGCATTATTTGTTTAGCCTCCTCAACCCACTTCCTTCCGTAATGCCTTCGAGTGCTGACGGTGCAAATAAATATATTATTAAACTGTAAAAAATATTTCTTGGATGAGGGGTGGTCACCTCCGGCAATGTTTATGCATCATTATCAGACTATATTTATCTCCATGGTAGGACGAAGGCCTCGCCCAGCGATCTCCAATGACCCCTATCCGGTGATGTATAAAATATGTGCATTATTTAAAGCTACATAGTTTAACGCTACATAGCTAAACTCAGTTTATCTTCTGGAATGACTAGTCGGCTGTTCCTCTTAGCCGCTTATTTTGTCTGTGCATGAAAGTCTCTCGTCTTATTTGCTCAAATGACAACCTAATTAACGAGCTCTTGAAACTCATATCGCTTTGGTAAATAAGTTGCTATGTGTTTTTGCACTCTCGCTAAAATAAAAAAACGTACATTACTTTATAAATGCAGTGGAAGAAATTGCCGCGAAAAGACAAAGCCGTGTAATACATTTGAACTTATCATTACATGCCTATAGCCAGGAAGTTTATGCAACCAAATGATTGTGTATTATTACATTCTCAAATTCCTACGGCATTTGCCCTATGTTGAGAAGCCAGTTTAACTTTTAAATGATTCACAATTTGACTTTGTGATGTTTCGACCATATATTCGATAGAGAGAAATGTGCATGACCAATAGGAACATATGTTGGAGGCAAAAATTCTTATCAAATTTTGCAAAATAATCTGTGTTTACCAACTGAACAGCATATTTCTACCCTGGAACAGATAGGAAATTGAAATAAATCACATGCATCAAAGTTTGCAGTGCGAGTATTATGAAGTACAGTTTCAATTTTATTTCTTTCAATTTATGATATATGATAGTTGATGTGATGACTTCAATTTCCTGTTTTATGTTTAGGCTACACTGACACTGCACAAACTATATTTTTTGTCATAATACGGAATACAGGCCGCAGAGTGCGGCTCATAAACACATCGGGATAATGAGGTGTAATTTCTGGATACATTTCTCGCTATGGGTAATATAGGAGCCCCTTTCTCACAATTATGTCTTGTTTGAGAGGGCGTTTGCTGAAAGCGGACTGATTGTCCGCGCTTTCCGTATAGCTACCGAAGTGACTGTGACAGCCTTTCGCTGTTTAAAGCTTTAAGCCTTTCGATGCCAAGCGCACCTGAAATATACACAAACAACGCGCTTGTCCGGAACCAGAAAGGTCGCAAGCATCATGCGACGGGAGGGATTACCCTTCTACGGGTTAGTTGCGTCCTTGAGCAAAAAAGAAAAACCGGGGAGTGACAAGTCATTTTTAACAACGGGCTGTCGCTCTTATCGTTATCACAAATGACGACTTACGCCAACGTACTGCGCTTTGTCGGGAAGCTGTTATGGTTCATTCTTTAGAAAGGTTATTTTTTGCCGCAACGTAACTTACGTCATCGGGGAAGATTTTAAAATATAAAGGTCATGTGTCAGGCGGTGGTACCTAGGTGACATGAACGCACGAGAAAGATGGACTTGTACAGTCACTTTCCTTTGGAAGCGCTGATAACGTTGCAATTTAAATCACAATAGAACTTCGTACATGGTATTTTTCCTAACATTTTAACAGAAGGCTAATCAGTCCTGATATTATTAAACTTATTACTTTTTAGCAAAGACACTCTCCGATGACTTCAATATATATACAAAAAAGGGCTCTGAAATTTCCACCGTGACCTTACCTAGGTACGTTGGCGCACTTCATGTAATAATCCCAGTCAGCCTACTCACATATACGACATTACTAATCACACCTACCATGGCCACGGCTTCATCCCAAGAAGCAATTGCCTACCTATTTTGATTACTTGAAACTCGGTAGGCTTAAGACAAGCCAAAATTCGAATAGGAATGCGTAGTATAGAATTAGTATGGAACCTACCGTGATATAGAACGTATGCGTTACACTCGAGTCTGTCCAGAATCGCACAGTAACATTCATTTACTTTGACTATTCATTTATCATCAGTGTTAATAAACAAAACGCATGCCGTGCCGATCTTTCCCCCCACGTCACCCCAAATTCATTTGGGCGCAGGCTACCACCCTGCGTCTGCTACAAACAAATACGTAACCTTCACCCACCCGCCTCCACCTTATATTCCCTGAAGTTTACAGTACCCCAAACTGCCGGTGCTGTGGCACTCACCCGGCTACGCTTCCGCATATGCTGTGGGAGTGCCCAGCACAGTACACTCACATTCACACCACGACCCTCTCGTCGAGGTTGCGTGAGGCTCTGCGGAGTTCCGCCCTCGACGACCAAACCTGGGCGGCACAGCCCGCCCGTGAGGCGGCAGTGAGGAAAGTCTCGACGTCCCCTCATCGCTATGTTTGCGTCGTGAAGTAGCCTGAGCTTGCACAAGTTATACAATTCTACGCTCCAATATTCCATCATCAAGAGTTCGCGCTTGTCATCACGATTAAGCTAAAAAGCAACCTTGCCTTCAGAACGTATAGTCAGCGTCAAAAGTTTTCCTACCCCGGAAGGTGAAAAAATATTTATATTTCTACGCCTTAGTCACGCATCGTAGTATTCGGATTTATAGCGTATACTGGTCTAGAGTAAACAAAACAAATGTTTTGCATTTTTTTACTGGCTGCGGGCGCAGCAGCGTTGAAAATGAACTTTTGCGCAGAACCTCGGCCACGTAAACTTTTGGCGGCGACTGTGCGATTGAACACCTGCATTTTCTTTATTCTGCACACAATTTTTTTTTAATGAATGGCCTTCCAGCCAACGTCATGCAGTGCTTACACCTGGTTAATTTTCACGACAGCCATCTCAGACATGACTTATTGAGTAGAAGAACTGAACTATTATGTAGTACGTCATTATTATCACCAATCAGGTGTAATAAATATGTAAACAAATAAAGGATAATAACATTGCCTATGAAATTTTACTAAAATCTCAGGACTACTTCAAAACTTCGAATGTTCATCTTGTGTACTTCCCTATACTTTTTAGGAAACTGACAGAAAGAAATTCAAGGGGGAAATTGACATCTCTTGTGGCACCATGGCAGAAAAGGGAAGGTGTGGCTTAGTGGGCCCATATGAAAGGATACAGCTGCGATTGTGCTACTCACGCACAAGGAACGACACTTTTGTATTTTATTTACAGGCTAAAGTGATAAATGGTGCCAGTGGACGCTGGCGTGATCATGACAATACCACCGTACCGATATGGACCATAAACGATTCTAATTGGGGAACATTTCTGCAAACCCTCACGGTCTTTTCTCATGTTTATTCAATTGTTCAAACACGTTAAATTTAGGGTAGGAGAATATTCTTACAGAATTACCGAAGAATTGTACCAGTAATTATATCATGGTGCTGCGATCTGATTCAGCAATAGAGTTAGTTAAGAACAGAACAGCAGAATGCCATAGCAACTTTGGTGATTGTAGTCGAAAACAATGTCTTCTTGCAACACTTTGTGGGCATAACTCAAAAAGGGTGTGGTCTGTGATTGGAATCGTTCTTTATTTTTACACGACAAACTACACTAGCACGTCCCGGTGTCTTTTTGCATAATTTCCAATACTCCTCAGCGCACGTTGTGGTAAAAGGATATGAAGACCTTTAGTATTTCTGGAATTTCGTGAAGGTATATGGGAATGGCTCAAATGATAAGACACGTGCGCTGCATATTGAGGATAGAATGTTTATGTTTCGAGGTATCGGTTTGTACTAAGCAAAAAAGCTTGTGAAATAATTCGGACAGCCTTCATTTGCACCGAAGATCCGGTACGGAAAAATTCTGCTTTGATATAATGCAAATATACTCAGTCAAATAGCTTCTGTATTCCTTTGTAAGAATACTACGTCTGGCGCTGCAGCCAAGTTTTGTACTTCTGTGTCTTTTAATTGCACACACTGGACATTATTTTTTTTGTGGTACGTTTCAAGCTGCAAAATAATCGCACAAACACGCCCTTTCCATGACATAACTGAAGACGCCAAAATATTTCTTAGTAATGTCTTCATAAATATTTGCCTTAAGAAAGAAATTAATTTTCAAAACACGCAACCTGGGTTTATTGTCTCAAATACATTACACCTAATGTGCAAAAGAAGTTTGGAAGCACGTTCGCATGTTCACGAAACCAGCCAGCAATTTTTTTTAGGAAGACGTTGGTACAGTAGAAAGAAACGAAACAAGAACCGTAACTAAATGACCTGCATTTGGGAATATGCCATCTGGCGGGAAACCGCCAAACTAAGCAGCGACAAAGGGATAAAAAAATAGCGGTGCCTCTGGCTTCGAACATGCGAACTCACAATTGTGGTATCAGTGATCCTAATCTGTGGTCACGCAGAACGCTCTGCTATCGGTTCGACGTGCTGCGGGCGGCAAAAACTAGGTTTATATACCTACAAATTCTGAGACCTTGTTATGAAAAATGCGATTTTGGAACGACTTTTTTGCCATTTCAAGAGCTGCTGCTGCTGCAACTAGCCGAAAGCTGATTCATTGAAGTTGATAAATCCCCAATAATACGTTGATCGATGCAATGGGCTCATCGCAAATTGCTTTTTACTGGCCAAAAAAGCCTCCAAAATTTGGCCTTTTCCATAGACTCCTATACTTCGAACTTCGCCCGCAATTGGGAACGGGTTTTCTGTCGTAAGTAATGGTACCGCTTGCATGAGATGTCGGTCTAAGCTTCTAGAGGATATTTCCACGGTAATATTTTGAGAGATGGCTTCTATGATTAGTTATTTGGGGAAAACGACGCTCTCCCATAGAAAATGCGCATGTTTTCAGAGGCGGCCGCTAGAGGCGCTGTTCGACGATGTCTAGAAGTTAACCAAAGATCAGTAGGCCGGTTGGCTTTGGGAGCACACGGTAATACGACAAATGAGGCAGTGCATGGAGACATGGGTTGGGCCTCTTTTGAAGTCAGAGAAGCACAAAGCGAAATTAGTTTTGAAGAAAGGCTCAGGAACATGGATGAAAATAAATGGGCGGCTAAAGTGCACAAGTATCTCTACATGAAAAGCGTGGACAAAGAATGGAGGAAGAGGTCAAGGAAGTTGGCAACCAAGTACAGGATAATCGAAACTGTAAATAGACAACCAGGGGTCATCAGAAAGAAAGTGAGAGAAATAGAGACCGTGAATTGGATGCAAAGAATGGAAACGAAAAGGACAATGGAGATTTACAAGAATGAGAAGAAAGAAATTAGAAGGGAAAATCTGTACGATAACACAAAGGGCAGTGCCTTGCTATTTGAGGCTCGAGCCGGTTGCCTAAGGACGAAAACATATCGGAACAAATATTCGGAACTAGATGAGACATGTGTATGCTGCAGTAAAGATCCAGAGACCACTCAGCACATCCTAATGGAATGCGACGGGATCCACCCAGCGAGAACCGTAGGTAACGTGCAACTCCCAGAAGCGCTTGGGTTTAAAGTGGAAGGAAACATAAACAGATCAGCCGTAGAGATCAGCAAGAGACGATTAGAGTACTGGTGGAAAAAAAGCAGGGAAAAGATGGATACGACCTGATCTCTTAAAATCATAGGCAGCGGTACAAGCTAAATTTTTGAAAAAGGTATACAAAAATGCGAGATAAAGAACATGTGTAGTATACCTGAATAAATCAAGCAGGCTAGGTGACTATTTGTCGCCACCCCGTTTCAAAGGGGATGCCAATAAATCATCATCATCATCATCATCATCATCATCATCATCATCAGATTCCTGGTATTGGGCCCTTGCCTTTTTTCTTTCCAGGTTGTTCACCGGGTGCATATTTATGGGGAAAGAAATAGCCTTGATTATCTCTCTTATGCTATCCTTTATGTCTACTGTGTCTTCCGAATTTTTGGATTAGGTTGGGTATTGCTCTACCTGACCTTGGTTCAGAAAGGCTCTTTCTGCAATTTGCTCTCTCTCAGAAAGCATCTCTCTGCAATTTGCTGAGCTTCAATTATCTCGGCTATTGAGCTGTGGAGCCCTAGCTCCATTAATTTATCATCCGGTGTGTTAACCGGCAATCCCACTGTTGTTTTGACAAGCCTTTTAATTAATCTCTTCAATCTTGGTGGTGAGAATATAACAGGTGCTTTTTTTACTGCCCTAAATTTTTAAATATTGCCTATGACAGAACGCACAATTGAATGCCGGCATGGTTTCAACTATTCCTTGACCATTCTCGATGAAGCAGCCATTACTTCAATGAGAAATAAAAATGTTTATTTGAATAATTAACATATTTACACTATTTGCCTTTCTAATTATTTACTTTACGGCACATATTTCAATTTACGAGTTGTAGCCGGTGAGTTCGCAAGGCCTTGGAACAACTTCTGAGGAGCATACCACTTTAGAGATATTTTTCAAAGTGTCGAACGAAATGCGTGACGTTGAAGTTACTTTTATCCTTCAGTGCGTTTGCTTGTTTGCTTAAAAAAGTAAGTGAGACAACAGTGCACCCCCCGCGGTGGCTCAGTTAGCTAAGGCGCTGCGCTGCTGAGCACGAGGTCGCGGGATCGAATCCCGGCCGCGGCGGCCGCATTTCGATGGAGGCGAAATGCAAAAACGTCCGTGTGCTTGCGTTGTAGTGCAGGTTAAAAAAACCTCAGTTGGTCAAAATTTGTTCGGAGCCCTCCACGACGGCGTGCCTCATAATCAGAACTGGTTTTGGCACGTAAAACCTCAAAAAGAATACGAAACAACAGTGCATTATTCTGGCCGCAAGTTTGACGACACGTATCTCCAAAATGGTGCCATGCTCAGAATTTCTTCCAAATCAAAACGCCTTGCATAGTCACTAGCGACAATTTCATAAATTGAAATATGTGCCTTAACGTATTACTTAAAGTTATACGTTAATTAGTGAATTTAAGTAATTATTCAACTAATCATTTTGATTTCTCATAGAAGTAATGGACGTCTCCGAGTAATTCAGCTCAAGGATTAGAATTGTGCTATCTGCCACAGGTTGTTTAAAAATATTAGTGAAGCTAAGAAAGAACACCCTATAATCTATACCTTTATATCATGTATGCAAGTTTCTGCTTGAGTGTTTACCGAGAACGAGGATACCATATCCATTTGTTAATAATAATGAATCAATCAATCATTTATCAATCAATCAATAATTTATTTATCGTGCCCAGGAACAACCGTGAGGTCTAGGTACTGGCACACGTATACATAGAAAAAAAATACAGCAGGGGAATATCAGGAAAAAAATTAATAAAAAAAACCTTGAAAAGAAAAGTGTACATACATGTAACCGAAGGCGCAAAATGCATACATAATAAAAAGGAGGAGAAGGGAAGTTGAAGAATATGTGAAACTAAGACACAACAGCGGAAAGCTCAGAGCAGAACAAAGACAGGGAGTTGTGAAAAATATCAAGGTCATGAAAGTGAGCGTTATAAAGACTCTGTATTCTGTGGATGGTTGAGTGTTCGTTGTGACAGGCAGCAACATGGAAAGGTCTGTGTTCTTTGGTGATCCTGCGCGGAATACGAAACTTCATACAACTGAAAATTGAATTCGGGGCACATGAGGATACCGTGAAGGAGTTTGAAAAGGAAAAGCTAGTCAGCGCGATTACGTCGGCAGCGAAGTAAGGGCAATGGCAATAATCCAACACTGCTAGAGCAGGGCCCAGAGTCCGTGTTAGCAAAGCGGTGATGAAATATGCTTAGTAACTTTTTCTGGACCCGATCTATAATGTCACTGTTGGATCTAGAAATTCCGTTCCAGACGACCGACGCGTATTCAAGTTGAGGAAGACATATTGTGGTGTATACCTTGCGGAACGGTGTAGGAGAATTGAATTCTCTCAACAGTCTGCAAACAGAGCCAAGAGTGCGCATGCGCCGCGTTGTAACACGTTAACTGTGAGCTGAAAAGCGTAAGGTTGTATCAAAAAGTACACTTAGAGCATTTATCTCGCGGACCTTACACAATGGTACAGAATCTACTGAATAAGAAAACGAAATGCTTGCTGTATTGCGGGTGAAAGTCATGACTTTGGTCTTAGCAACATTCAAGGTGAGGTTATTATCTGTGCACCATTTAGAAAAAGAAATCAGGTCAGACTGCCGGATGCGGCAGTCATCAACACTGTGAATTGCCTTAAAAATCTTTATGTCATCGGTATATAGAAGGAATGAAGAATGTCGAATGGCGGAAAGAACGTCATTAGTAAAAATTAAGAAAAGGAGTGGTCCTAACACTGATCCTTGAGGAACGCCGCTGGTTACCATGTACGAAGAAGATGTTTGGCCGTTGACGTTAACAAAACATGATCTACCAATAAGATAACTCCGCAAGAGATTTACAATTGACGAGTCAACACCAAAATGCGGAAGCTTGATGAGAAACAGTGAGTGGCTTACCACATCAAAAGCTTTACTGAGGTCGCAATATATGGCGTCTACTTGCCCCCTTTGAAGTACCGGCGCGGAGATATCTGTCATGAAGCTTGCGAGATTTGTGATAGTGGAGTGGCCGATGAGGAATCCAAGTTGATTCGGAATCAATGTGTTCTTCACAGTACAAGACAATACGTTGTGAAGAGCATGCTCAAAAACCTTAGACGTGGCACAGAGAAGAGAAATCGGGTGATAATTTGAGACATCGGTTTTACAGCCAGACTTAAATACAGGAAAAACACGAGCAGTTTTCCACATGCGAGGGAAAGTTGAAGTATTCAGAGAGCTATTAAATATCGATGTTAATACTGGGGCAAATATACCGCCGTACGATTTTAAGATTGCGGAAGGGATGCCATCAGGACCGCAAGAAAGGGAAGGCTTCAAGCGCTTAAGGCATTGGATGATCAGCTCTGCATCAAACAACACAGGACTAGATGTAGGAGCCGTTGTGTGCTGCTGACTGACACCCGCGTTGAAACCTGAAGGTTTATATTGTCGCGTGTCAACGCGAACAAGAGACAACACGTTGAACAAGACGGCGGAACAGCTTTAGAAAACACCAGAACAACAGACGTCTTCTTCGTCTTCGAGTTCCTCCTGTCCCACTACACGGAGCACGTTAAAGCACATATCGTCATCATAGTCTAAATGTCTACATAGAGCACGCGTCATTTGCTCTCCCTCGAAAAGAGCATCGCCCCGATGCTAAACAAAAAGTTCGCTTGGTGAACACGAAAGTCCCTCGTACAGTCACTCGCTGACGTAGGGCTTCATGCGCACTACGTGCACAAGTTCAGAACGGTGTTGGCGGCGCTTTGTGCAGTAAGGGCTATCTGGAACGACCTCGTATGTGACGTCACTTAGCCGACGGAGCACTTTATAGGGTCCGAAATATCGCCTCAGCAGCTTTTCGGATAGTCCCCGTTTTCGTATAGGCGTCCAGACCCATACTCTGTCACCGGTGTCGTAAGTTACAGGCCTATGACGGGCATTATAGCGACCTGCATTGTATTCTTGCTGCAGGTGTATTCGCACGCGTGCGAGCTGCCTGGCTTCTTCTGCACGTTGCGTAAACGCATCGGCATCCGTGTCAATGTCGTCAGGTTCGTGTGGTAGCATGGCGTCGAGCATCGTCCTTACTTCGCGTCCGTGGACAAGGCGGAATGGAGTCATCCGTGTAGTTTCTTGTTTAGCCGTATTGTAAGCAAACGTGATATAAGGCAGAATCTCGTCCCAATCTTTGTGCTCTATATTCACGTACATGGAAAGCATGTCTTCGAGTGTTTTGTTTAGGCACTCTGTTAGTCCGTTTGTTTGTGGATGGTAGGCTGTTGTCTTTCGATGAGTTGTGCCACTGAGCACCAGGACGTGATCTAAAAGCGCGGCTGTGAATGCGGTGCCTCGGTCTGTTATGACGATGATTGGTGCGCCATGTCTCAGCACAACATTCTCTATGAAAAATCGGGCCACTTCTGCTGCTGTGCCTCTCTGGATAGCTTTTGTTTCGGCGTAGCGAGTGAGATAGTCAGTTGCTACAATAACCCAGCGGTTACCAGTAGTAGAGGTAGGGAGTGGACCCGAGAGGTCTATTCCGATCTGGTCAAATGGCGTTTGCGGTACTTGAACGGGTTGTAGCAAACCGGCAGGTTTCGTTGGAGGTGACTTGCGCCGCTGACAATCTAGGCAGGTCCGAACGTGATGTTTCACGGCAACGGGCAGTCCTGGCCAATAATATCTTTGTCTCACTCTGTTCAGTGTTCGCGTATATCCTAGATGCCCAGAAGTGACCTCGTTGTGGCATGCTTCCAGTACTTCCCTACGAAGAGCAGTAGGAACGACGAGCAAATAGCTTGATCCGCTCGATGAGAAGTTCATTTTGTATAGAACTTTGTTCCTTAAGCAAAACGATGATAATCCTCTTGCGAAAGCTTTAGGTGCTGTCCGAGTTCGTCCGTCCAAGAAATTAATCAGGCCAAGTAACTCAGGGTCGTCACGTTGTTGTTGTGCAATGGTAGACGTGTCGAGAAGACCGAGGAATGCTGTTTCCTCTTCATCGGTCGAAGGAGCTGATTCTATGGGTGACCGAGACAGGCGGTCGGCGTCGGTATGCCGTTTCCCCGACTTGTGCAGGGCCGTCATATCAAACTCTTGCAGTCTGAGGCTCCAACGTGCTAATCGCCCGGAAGGATCTTTGAGATTTGTGAGCCAGCAGAGTGAATGATGGTCGCTGATAACCTTGAAGTGCCGACCATACAAATAAGGGCGAAATTTTGTAACCGCCCATACCACGGCGAGGCATTCTTTCTCGGTTGTAGAGTAATTTGCTTCTGCGCGTGAGAGCGTTCTGCTTGCATAGGCGATTACTCTTTCTGTGTCCTCCTGGCACTGCACAAGAACAGCTCCGAGACCAACATTGCTGGCATCAGTGTGAAGCATTGTCGGAGCTGTCTCGTCAAAGTGGGCAAGCACAGGGGGTGTTTGTAAACGGTTCCGCAAATCGGTAAATGCAGCTTGCTGTTCGTCGCCCCATACAAACGCAACGTCATCTCTCGTGAGGCGAGTTAACGGCGACGCAATGCGAGCAAAGTCTGCAATAAACCGCCGATAATAGGCGCAGAGGCCCAGAAAGCGTCTGACAGCCTTTTTATCAGAAGGAACAGGGAACTGTGCGACAGCGGCAATTTTTTAGGATCCGGGCGGACTCCCGCGTGACTGACGACATGGCCAAGAAACTCTAGCTCCGCAAAGCAAAACTGGCATTTCTCCGGCTTTAGGGTGAGGCCGGCGGACCGTATAGACTGCAGAACTGCTTCAAGCCGTTCAAGGTGCTCTTCAAACGTTGCGGAAAACACTATGACGTCGTCGAGATAGACTAAGCAGGTTTTCCACTTCATCCCCGAAAGCACGGTATCCATAAGCCGTTCAAAAGTAGCAGGTGCAGAGCACAAGCCGAAAGGCAAGACCTTAAATTCGTATAGTCCATCTGGCGTGACAAAAGCGGTTTTCTCACGGTCTCTCGGGTCTACTTCAATTTGCCAATACCCGCTCTTTAAGTCCATGGAAGAGAAATAACGAGCGCTTCGAAGCCTATCAAGTGAATCGTCTATGCGGAGAAGCGGATACACGTCTTTTTTTGTAACCTGATTTAGCTTTCGATAATCCACACAAAAACGCAGGCTGCCGTCCTTCTTCTTTACCAAAACTACAGGTGATGCCCACGGGCTCTTGGAAGGCTGAATCACATCGTCTTCAAGCATTTGGTTTACCTGCCGCTGTATCGCTTCACGTTTTTTGGGGCCACACGATAAGGGTTTTGGTGAATCGGTCTCACTTCGTCCTCTGTCATTATGCGGTGCTTGGTTAGGGGCGTCCGGCCGGCTCTTGACGTCGTCGCAAAGCAATCGCGGAACTCGGCCAGTAGTGCAAGAAGTCGTTCTCGCTCGTGTTGCGGTAAAGTAGCGTTTACGTCAAGCACAGGTGCTGGGTCTTGCGCATGGGATTCTTCTAGTACAGAAAAGCACCCACGAACATCAGCGACATCGTCAAAATAGGCCACAGCCGTGCCCTTTGGTAGGTGCCGTCGCTCTGTGCTAAAATTGGTCAACAGCAGGTTCGTGCGCCCATCGGTGATATTTACGATGCCTCGTGCAACGGCGATACCGTGAGTAAATAACAAGGCAGTTACTTGATCTGCAACTCCTTCACAATCAAACGGTACGTCACATGCAACCGAAACAAGTATACATGACCGAGGTGGGACGACCACGTCGTTTTCGATTACACGACAGGCGTTGCGTTTCGGCGATAAGCAGGGAAATAAATCCGGAGTCCTGTGAAACGTAACCAAGCGGTCCGGGATGTTAATTATGGCGTCGTATTCCCGTAGAAAATCCATGCCTAGGATTAACTCTCTACAGCATGTTGCAAGAACTACGAAAGTTGCCACGAAGGACGAACCTCCTATGGTGACTCTCGCCGTACAGCTTCCAGCAGGCGTGAGCAGTTGGCCGCCCGCAGTCCTTATATGAGGTCCGGTCCAGGGCATTTTTACTTTCTTAAGGCGAACTGCTAGAGCTTGACTCATTATCGAATAATCGGCACCAGTGTCGACTAGCGCTGTCACTTGCTGTCCGTGAACTGACATAATAATATCGGCGCTCACAATTTCGTCGGCGTTAGAGTTTGTCGGTTTCACGGCGTCCTGCGGCGGGATCATTGGGGGTTTTTCATCGTCTTGTCGGCCCGCAACCATACCTCCAGAGGTCGCCGCCGTTAGTTTCCCCGGCGTGGACTGGGTGACCTTCTTCCCCGGAGGTCAGCAAAAGTACGTCCACTCGGTGCAGATGAATGAGCCGGGGACGGAGAGCGTGACTGCCGGCCAAAATCGGTCTGGTGGTTGGGCTGAGAGTCATCGTTCAGAGTGCGCGTTGCGGGAGCACCTTGAAAAGTAGCGTCGTCGCGGCGTAGCATGTAGTCGTCACTGGTGCGTCGACCGTCGGACCAGGATTGATAAGGTTGAAATGAGGCATCGCGGTACCAGCAATGGCGGGAGACATGGCCGATGCCTCCGCAGTGATAGCAGAGGGGGCGCCTAGTGACAGTGCGCCATACGTCCGTTCTTCGAATTTGCGGCCGCCTCGAAGGCTCGTCTTCTGGCGGTGACCAAAATGCAGCTGACGGCGGCTGGCGGTAGGACGGGATCGGCACAACGGGCGGATGTCTCAAAGGTTCCTCTGTTGGTGATGACCATGGTGTGGCCCTCGGTGGCTGATGGTCCGACCGCATGGACATAACAGCTGGTTGACGTCGGACAGCGTCGGCATAACTTAGGGGACGCTGCTCGTAACCAGGATCGCCTGCGGAGAACGCTTGCCTAATTTCCTCACGTACGACTTCAATGACTGACGCCATGGGTGTGCCCATTGCCGGTAACCCGAGCTTCTGAAGTTCTTCGCGAATAATCTCCCTAATTAGATCACGAAGGGAGTTCTGATTGCTAACGGTCATTGCGGCAGCCTTGATAGGAGTTCTGGTGGGCAAGCGATCGTACTGCCTGCATCTTAGATGGAGTGCGCGTTCAATACCAGTGGCTTCCTTTATAAAATCCGCCACGGTACTCGGTGGATTGCGCACAAGTCCGGCGAACAGTTCTTCTTTTATGCCACGCATAAGGTAGCGTAATTTCTTTTCCTCAGGCATGTGCGGGTCAGCTCTACGACACAGGCGGGCCATGTCCTCGGCAAACATCGCTACAGTTTCGTTGGCTTTCTGAAAGCGCAGCTCAATTAGTTGCTGGGCACGGTCCCGTCGATCGACACTCGCAAATGTTTCAATTAGCTGATGTTGGAAATCATTCCATGTAGCGAAACTGGCTTCGCGGTTTTCAAACCACGTGCGAGCATTACCGTCAAGGGCGAAATACGCGTGGGAGAGCTTTTGTTGAGCAGTCCACCCATTGACCTTGGCAACGCGTTCGTACTGGTCAATCCAGTCTTCAACATCTTCATGTGCGCCACCATGAAAGCGATCGGGAATCAGTGGTTGCAGAAGGGTTACCTGGGACGGACTGTGAGTAGAGCTGTCTTGTGGAACTCGTGGAACCTGTGGCAGGCTGGCGGTTGCCATTGGCAGAGGTAGACAGGGCTCGGACGAGCGTTCTTGTAGGGGGTTGAGCTCGGGGGCAAGGCCTAGCAACCGCCGACTGAAGCGATGTACAGGAGTTGTAATTGGAGATGGGCTGGATGAACGGCTCCCCGGAGGAGTTCGGAGCATCAGGCAGGGTTGTATACCCAGCACCTCCACCAGTGTCGCGTGTCAACGCGAACAAGAGACAACACGTTGAACAAGACAGCGGAACAGCTTTAGAAAACACCAGAACAACAGACGTCTTCTTCGTCTTCGAGTTCCCCCTGTCCCACTACACGGAGCACGTTAAAGCACATATCGTCATCATAGTCTAAATGTCTACATAGAGCACGCGTCAATATAAGGAGGAGAAATGGGCAGCAAGACAATCCGCGACTGCTTGGGCTTCTACTCCACTAGAGTCGAGCAGGCGAAAACACTCTCCGCGATTACTAGTACGCTTGCGAATATACTTCCAAAATTCCACCGGCCGGTCGGAGGCGCTCTTCTCCAAGAATGCGACATATGAGTCATGATCCTGCTTATAGAGGCGTTCGTAGATAGTTCGAAAAAGGCGGAATTCTTCTCTCCACTCATTAAGCATAGGAATTCTGGATTTACGGTGCACGCGATCTTTATGCTTTAGGGCAGTTATAAGTTCAGATGAAAACCAGTGGGGATATTTAAAGAGCCTAGGACTGTACTGAGGCATGTACTGGCGCATAGCGCTCAGAACAAGCTCCGTAAACTGATCTATTTGGTCATCAACATTGGTTTTAACTGTGACCAGGGACCAATCTCTGTTGGACAATAAATCATACAAGCCAACATAATCACCCCGCTTGAAAGCAAAGCGAGAAGATTCATTAATGCCAGTGGAGAAGCTCTGCCTCAAGGCTGACACAGAGGCAGTTGTCTTAAGTGAGGGCTGAAACTTATCGGGACGGACAACGGAAATGTCAGAACGGGAGACATCTATAGCTTGAGCATTCGAGAGGCAAAGGTCTAAAACGTTGCCACAGGAATTGGCGATCAAGTTGTGCTGCTGAAGATAACAGAAGGACAGAAAGTCTAACAACAGGCAGCATTTGTTCTCTGTGTAGTGATTACAATGAGAATATGAGGATATGTAAGCGTGTTCCAATAATAATAATAATAATAATAATAATAATAATAATAATAATAATAATAATAATATGATACATCTTGACCACCCCTATTAGTTTTGTAACACCTCCGTGTATTAGGTTTTACAAAAAGGCAAAGCTAGGGGAGAAATCGGGTCTTCCCCGATTTTTATTAATTTTGTTTTGGGTTCAAAATTGAGAATTATTGAAGAACCGAGCATTCGGGGCGCAATGCGAAGGTCCCTAAGTACACTGGACAAGCGCTGTTTTTGTCTTCTTTGTCCCTGTCTTTATAGCGCTGCGTTCTCTTTAGTTCACTACGAACCAACCTGCCCAGATCAAAGTCTTGCTTGAGAACATTGTATTCACTCTTCATAATATCCACGTGTAATTGCTCATCCTAACCGCCGTTCCTCAACGCGCGGCCTTTGAAAATTAGGCGTCGAGTTAACAGTTGTCTTACCATACACTCGAGAGGAAGACCTTACGGAAGAGATAATAAACTGCCTTGGTTCACTTATGTGTTCAGTAACTAATAAATGGTTCACAAATCCGCTCTCCGAAACTAATCTTAGCGTTGTTAATAAAGCAAAAATATTTGCCATATCCCCTTTCGTTTGAGCCAGAAAGGAGCGGCTTGGCTGTCCTTCAGTTAGACTGCACCTTATATTTCACAGCCCCCCCTTCCGCCGAGCACCGAAATATGCGATGAGAAACAGGGGCGTAGCCAGAAATTTTTTTCGGGGGGGGGGGGGTTCACCGGCCTGCCCGGGGGGGGGGGGGGGGGGGGCAAGCGTCTGCTTTCCTCTACGTGACGTGATCGATAATTAATATCGGTAGTTTAAGCAGACTCTATACATGTATGTCAACGACATGGGAACCCCCCCCCTCGCGTGTGCTTGTGAAGAAATTAAGTAAAAAGTAAAGCTCAGTAAATACAGTAAGTACGACAGGTACAGTGGGCGTTTGGAGCAACGGTCTCTCATCGCGCCACTGAATGGACCAGTCTTCGAAAACGCATCATTGAGACGACCCGCCCGATCGGAGAAGACATCATTAATTGTTAATCTTCGTTAAGCGTAGATGGCGTCGTCCTCGTCGGGGCGAAGTGCGTTTCACAAGTCAAGGCCGGCTATACACGTGAAAATGCATGCGTGACCAGGCTATACCTACTCCCATAGCAATAGCTTGTTCGCTGCGTCTTTGCGCTAGAAAACTTAAGTACGCGCAAGAACGCGTAAGGCTTTTTTTTTTCCGAAGCTTTCGTCGCCCTGCTCCCTCATACGAGAGGGTTGCATTTTCCTGAGGCAAGTGCATGGGCCGCTCTGTCTTCCGCTGTGTGCGAGCGTGAAGCCGTCATTTGCCTTTACGTCAACAGATTCAGAATGTGTACACAATATTTCGCCGCACAGCATAGATATGGCATGTGTACGCATTTTAAGTAGTGCGTGCCACTCATTTCTGCTTCACTTACGCCGGTGCAAACAGGAAGCGGCCTCGTACCTCACAGAATCTCGACTGTTTGGTGTACTAGTGATGCAGGAATGAACTCCGGTCTTGTTCAGTGCATAGTGAACATCATTAATTTCTCAGGACGCGTGGACTCCGACGAGAACTGTCAGCGCCTGCAACAAGAGTTTACTTACGCTGTACTGCGCACAACAGTCATCCATGCTTGTCGGCTGTCTGTTTCGTGCATTCTGTTGCGAGTCGGTGGAAGTTCACTGCTGTCATCAACCCCTTCGTTTGTACATTGCTGGTTTGGGATTCCACAACACAACAGCAACTACCAGCCTTGCGTAATTCCTGGTTTTGGGATTCAACACAACAGTAACTACCAGCCTTCCGTAGGGGCGTAATCGCAAACAAGAGACGTTTCGCGCGCAGACGGCTATGTTCACACTTGGGAAGCGGCAAGCGGGCGGAAAGGCCAAATCGGCCGGAAAATCTTTTCCGCGCATGTCTAAGTTGTTCACATTTGTTTTGCTACCGCCGCTGCCGCTTTCGTCCACATCCATCTAGTCTACGTACGTTTTTCGGCGTGGTGGCGCTCATTATCGCATTATTTAGAGCGGTATGTTCATCCATTGACCCACCCGTCATCAAAAGTGATCATATTGCGCAACTTCGCGTGTCATCTGCGACCTTCGGTAAATTCCTCGTTGGCGTTCCGTGATTCTCCTCACACGGGCGCGGTAGCACTGAGTCACAGGTTGGTGCTTAGGCGTGATTATATTTCTTTAATAGCTTTTATTTACAAGTTGTAATAACATTTCATCATTTCGTATTGTCGGCACCTCCAGGACACCAAAGGGGCAACGGGAACACCACAGCTAAAACCCGGGCTGGCCCTTGTGTTGGGGCTCGTCAAAGCCTGCGCGTCCTACGTGAGACCTACGCTCCTAATCTATCGTCGCGACGAGAAAAGCACTCCGCGACTTCTGGAACATACCGTGCACGTGCGAGGAGAATTATGGAGCGCCAACGAGGAATCTGCCTAACTATTGTCTGCCATGGAAGTGGAAGAAGAAATGGCTTGTATACTTCTACCTACTTGTTTTCTAGAAATGGACAATGAATAAACGGAAGACGCGGACACCTCGGAAACGGTGGTGATGGGTTCGCCTGGCTTTGCAAAAGCGCGAGAAGTTGGGTCACGCCAAGGCTTCGTTGCCGCACCTCCGGTCGCGCGACACTGAATACTATCGCGAGTATTGCTGGAAGTACGTTTTAGTGCCACTCTTGTCGTAGAGCAAGGGCTGGTTCTTGATCGCGTCGATCAGCATTACAGCTTACACTTTTGGTGCCATGTTCAATTAAATTTCGACCGGTTGTTTACATGCTAGTGTAGCTTCCGGTCGAGCAGAACGATTTTCCGCCGCGTTTCCGCTTCGCCACAGCGAAAAAATCGGTCCGAGACCGATTTGGCTCGCCGCTTTTTTTTCTGCCTGTTTTGCCGACTAGGCGGGTGGATTTTTGCAAGATTTGGCGCTTCCGACAGCTCCGAGACCAAGTGTGAACGTAGCCTAAGATCCTGCGCGAGCGCGGCCTAACCGGCACCTGAAGGGAAGCGGCGGAAATGTATACCGGAAATTTCGACCACCTGGGGTCTTTAACGTGCACCTAAATCTAAGTAAACGGGCCTCGAGCATTTTCGCCTTCATCAAAAAATGCGGCTGCCGCATTTGTCGCTTCAGAATGCCGCCGCCACATTCTCGCCCAAAACCTCAGAGAGTGTCAAAGCCTTGACAAACACCGTGACAGTTTTTTTCCATATGCAGAAATGATTCGCTGTAAATTACCAACCCAAACAGAAGCGCCCAAGAATGAAATTGTGATAGTAGCACCGGTTCCTTGAATTATGTCAGTGCGAAGCGACGAGTACAAAAGGTGGGTAAGTGGGGCGGGGGGGGGGGGGTGTTGAACCCCCCCCCCCCCCCCCCTGGCTACGCCCCTGATGAGAAATATGGCGGCACTTACCTGATGACTGCTGATACTTTGCTCTCTCGACATTTTTGGTATCCGTAGGCATATTGCGGTGTGGTGCCCTATTCCTGCGCGCACTGCGAGATCACCACTCCATTTGACGTTGTGTTGAGGAATGCCAACCAACTGAATTACTAAGCAGCGAACGCACGATGCACGCGGAATTCCGTGCAGTCAAGTGCTGCCAGCGGTGAGCGGGAAAGTCGGCAGCGCCCGGTTCTGAGACCTTGGAAGCACGTGCGCTGTTTTTCCAAGATAAGAGCCGCCGATAACAAGTACACGAGGGAAACGGCCCGCCGCTCTTGTTGCTTCTGAAGCACGCGGAGCTTCTAATAGAATGAATTATGTTTTCGTAATTCTCACTATATATATTTTTTAAACTTGTGGTCACTGCGTTATCTTTTTCGTCTTTTCCCTTCCTTACATTTACCCTCGTGTAGGGTGTAGAAAATAAGCTGCTTATCTTCCGGTTAACGTCCCCGTAATTTCTGTCTCATCGCTCATTCGCTTTTTCTCCTTTTTGTTTGCATAGCATTCCATTTTATAATTCGATGGACCGGCTTCTCTCTATCAGAAATCCTGCTTTAGAAATTTTTTTTCTGAAGGCCCCTTTCTGATGCTTTGGTTCTGTGTACGAAAAACAGGATAGTCCAAATACAAGTGCAAACAGTATGCTCCTCGAGAGATAACTAAAAAAAATACACACATACAACGTACACGTTGGAATCTATGTGAAATCAATCTTAGCTAAAGCGAGCTCTCTACATTAGCTCTGAAGCTAGCTCTCTACATTAAATGCTTCACAAGCAACTTCTATGCGTGCACTAAAAAATAAGTGTAAAGAACAAAGCAGAAGGGAAATTTCTTTTTACTACACAAAATTTCTTAACTGGAAGAAATGGACAAAATTTTATTTTAAAAATGACCTTTTTCGGTTTATGATCAAATACAAAATTTCTTGATTTTATGAGAATTGGTCCTCACACGGTAAAGCGAAAAATTTCTCAGCAACAGCGTGCGCGAATTCAGATTTGTTCGTCAGCTTTACTGTCCTCAATTCAAATTTCTGTGCAGCTTCACCAGCCACGCAAATATATAGGCAAACAAATACCTTATGCGCGAGCCGATTGGTTTAACTTTCTGGTTAAGTTACAACTGCAATCTGGACCTTATAAAGCTAACAGATAATGAAGACAAGGAAAGCACAGGGGACGAGATTTGTATTTTTATTTCAAGTGTACAAATGACCAATTCAAGGGAAATAAAAGTGGACGAAAAAACAACTTGCCGGTGGGGGTCCAACGCACAACCAAACGGGGAAGTCAGTCAGTCATGCAGTCATGGCTATGTGAACTTGTAGAGTGGGAATTTGGATGGTGTCGCGTAAGCCGGGTGTTTTGGCGCCAAATGTCTTGTCAATGGTCCCATCTCATGTTCTACGTAGCGCGCTTATCTGTACATGTATGATTTGTACTGTTACAACCACACCCCACCATTTGACTCTTTCGTACTGCATGGAAGCTGCAGTAAAGGGGAGATGATAAGTTAATTCCTTAATGGAATAAACTATTTACGATTTTTTCTGTCACAATATGGAAAAAACAATTATAATGTTTTACGTGCCAGAACCATATTCTGATAATGAGGCACGCAGTAGGGGGGGACTTTGAAATAATGTAGACCACCTGGGGTTTCTTAACGTGCACCTAAATCTAAGTACACGGGTGTTTTCTCATTTCACCCCAAGCGAAATGCGGCCGCCGTGGCCGGGATTTGATCCCGCGACCTTGTACTTAGCAGCCCAACACCATAGCCCCTAAGCAACCACGGTGGGTCAAAATATGCAAAATCAATAACGAGATTATTTGGGGGAAACCACCGAAAAGCAAGCTAATAGAAAACAGAAAAGATCAGAAAAAAATATGTTATAAAAATTGCCATACTTTTTTCAGTTTTCTTTTCATAAGAACAATTTAAAAGTGTACAAACTTGTTTGCTTACATCCTATGCAACGTCTGATTTCATGAAATGGTTTTATTTATCCACCAGAAAGGTAACAACTTTATTGTCATGTAATTTTATGCTTATGGACTGCATCGTTTCATAAGCTATGCCGAAATGCAAATTCCACTCAGATGCATGTAAATTGTGAGACGTGTGTGCGCAGCCATCTCACATGGACGAAGGCGATGTAGGCGGGAAGAATTATTACAACAGGAATACGCGCAGGGAAGTAAGACAAGTAAGAAGCGCAATTTAAGGATTCTGTACCCCTTCTGTCACTGTAGGACATACCGATTCTGGAAGACCGGCCAAGTACGCGAACTCCCCCAGTGGCACGCCCTGTATGGCTGCATCGAAGGAAGTAAAGCAAATAAGCTGTCAAATGTAAATCACCATTACATTAGCAAATCAGTGCGATTTTATAGATATCTGTAAGCTGGCATTAAATGTTCAAATTGTATCTAGGAATCGTAATGGAACATGCCCATTTTGGAGAATTGGACAAGAACAGACACACACCCAGTGGCACACACTTTAAGGCTACATGAAAAAAAAGCAAAAATAAATTAAATTATCTGCAAAATAGAATTAACCATTCCATTAACAGACCGGTGTTCTTTATAGGTGCCTGTGAGCCGACATTATATGTTCAGATTTTATGTACGAAGGTATTTTTAGGGGCGAAGCTCCTTAGGGTGTGGGTCTGTCCCTCCTCTGTAGTATGTAGTAGTAGTAGTAGTCGTCGTCGTAGTAGTAGTAGGTAGCCACGTCTACTTTTTTGAAAAAAAAAAATTCAGAAAGTTGTGTCCGTAGCGCGGAATCGAACCAGGGACCCCTCGCTTCCGAACGCGCGGCGCTAACCACTACGCCACGTAGCTTTTTTTTTCTTTATTGCCGAAATAACACGTTACAAAGAACAAAACGTGGCAGCCAGACTTTGGCTACCGCGGCATTAAAATCTTTTCATACAAGCCAACACATCAAATACAGGGATCCAGTCTGGTGGATCGGCTAGAGCACGATACACATCTCGCACACGCACAACACTTTCGATAAAATGTTCGCGAACAGGGCGTACATTTTCATCAGCATGCCGATATTCCATTCTCGTTTTCCACAAGGCGTGGAGTCCCAGGACCATGATCAAATCGTACGGAATATCCTCGGATACGTCTACCGGCAAGAAACGAATGCCATATGGGTCAAGGGGTAATTGTTTCTTTAATGTGCGCTGAAGCACATCCCAGTGAAAGATTGGGTCCCAACAATCTAGAAATGCGTGCTCGATCGTTTATGCTTTCTTGCATAAGGAGCAGTCAGTAGTCCAGGGTACAAAGATGCCTTTATCTTTAAGCCAGGTTTTAACAGCGAGTGTGTTCGTGTGCAACTGAAAGAAGAAGGTTTTAACTGATGGTTGTATAGGCATTTTCTTTACTCGTTTGAGCACATCCTGTCCTGGGCCTCCGCTATGTGGGATACGGTACAAGGGCTCTGGGAGCATGTTTTCCACTAGGTCCTTATATAGTTTTTCCTTCCTAACATTAAATAAATACTCTAAAGAAAATCGTGCGTTCAGCAACCTGAACGAGAGAACCACTTCGCGTAGGTACCGGGTTACAGAACCGTTAATCATTTCACGCGACGACACTATAAGTTCCGGGAGTAGTCGCCGCAGCCTCATTTGCATGACAGTGCGGAGGAACTGGTGATTTTGATCCCGTAAATACACAAATCGTGACACAACCTGTCTCAAAAACAAATGAACAAGACCAAGCCCTCCTTTCTTAACAGGGCGAAACAAATTCGTTCGGCTAGTCCGCTCCCAGGTGGATGCCCAAAGAAAAACAGCAAAAACACGGTGGAGTTATTGTATGCTAATTCGGGATGCACATAACACATTCATCACATACCAGATTTTCGAAATGAGAAAAATGTTGCAGACAGTAGCCCGTGAAAAAATAGACAATTGCCTGCCTTGCCACGCAGTAGACTTTTCTTTCGCGCATTGCGCCTGGTCAGACCAGTACGCTTCTGGCTCACGATAAGATTCAAGTGGCACGCCTAGGTAACGCGTTGGAGTTGGCGACCAACGTAAGCGAGAGAAGTGCTCTGGCGTGACATTCCAGTCGCCATGCCAAAACCCGTAACTCTTATCCCAGTTTATTTGGGCACCGGTGCAGTCACAAAATTCACAAACGATATTAGTGGCTTGTTTGATGCTCTCACTGTCCGAGCAGAATACGGCAACATCATCTGCGTAAGCCAAAATCTTGACGTGTGCTGTCTGCAGCCTGAAGCGCGTAATAGCTTCACTGTGGTCAATGGCCAAACAGCGGTTCGAGATAAAGTGCGAACAGCAAAGGTGACAAAGGGCATCCTTGCCTCACTGAGGAGCGAACGTTCACGCTCTCCGTAAGGTCACCGTTGACTATAATACGCGTGGTGCAGTCCGTGTACGCCATTCTTACGCCTTCTAGTATTACATGGCCAACATTTGAGTGTTCTAGAATGCCGAATAAAACCTCGTGCGAGACACGGTCAAAAGCTTTTGCCAGGCCGAGCTGCATCATTGCCACGCGTTCGCCTAAAACATCACAAGATTCAAGCACACTTCGTGCTACGTGTATGTTTGTCGCTATGCTGCGGCCTTTAATACCACAAGTCTGATGTGGCCCTACCAGTTTTGTAATAACCCCCTGGAGTCTTCTGGCTAATACCTTCATAAATATTTTATAGTCAACGTTAGTGAGGCTGATCGGACGATAAGAACCCACAGAGAGACGTTTTTCCGGGTCATCACTTTTGGGTATCAGCACAACGTGTGATCTTCTGAAAGACAGCGGAACTCGCTTGCTGTCATAAGCTTCAGCGAAAACATTAAGCAACAAGGGAGCGACCCTACCTTTAAAGGCTTTGTAGAAGGCGGCCCCAAGGCCATCGGGCCCGGGCGCTTTTCCCGGCGTCAAGTCGCCGATTGCATCCTCGACTTCCCGTAGAGTAATCTGCTCTTCCAAACGTGCTTTAACGTCATCGTCCAGCTTCGGCATAAACAGTAAAAATCTCTCCCGGAACCCTTCCATAATGTTCCTTTGTTGTCCAAGCAGCACAGTAAAATGATCAGCTATCACGCGCATGATCACCTTCCTATCCGACGTCATATCGTTGCCACTAGCTATTTGACTGATTTCTTTCTGGCACGCATATCTCTTTTCATCAGACAACGCCCGCTTCGTTGGTCTTTCACCTACCCACAATTTTTCTGCTCTTGTCCGTATTATCGCGGCCTTATACTTCTCAGCGTCAATTTGCTCCAGTTGGCTCTTCACGTCTCTCATTTCCTTCTTAAAAACACCAGGCTGTGTGTTTTCCATGCAAGTAAAATATTCAAGCTGCTCGCGAAGCTCTCGTTCACTTTGGTTCTGCTTATACTTGAGGGCACTACCTCTTTCGATGGCAGCTATTTTAACTCTTTGCTTAAGTTCCTCCCATTCGGCCGCTAGATTTGTTGACTGCGCAGCGCGTAGCTTGTCCAGTTCATCCGTCACTACTATAACGAACTTTTCGTCCTCCAGGAGCTTCACATTAAATTTCCAGAGGTTCCAATTCAAACGTGTTTTCGCCTGCCCTCTACCAAACCCGGCAATAGCCAAACAATGGTCGCTAAAAGAAATCGGTTTCACATCGTACGCGGTGCACAACGCAACTAGTTCAGCTGAGACATAGATTCTATCCAACCTTGCATGGCTATCTCGCTGAAAGTGGGTATAAATCGGGCGAGTACCATTGGAAAAAACGTTGCCCACGTCATCTAAACCGTGATCATGTACTATCTCCGATAACAACTCGGCGCTCTTATCACGGATACGGCTCTTTTTGGATCGATCTTCAGCTGCACAAACACAGTTGAAGTCGCCTAGGAGTAATAGCACTTTATCACAGTTTAGGTACGTTTGAAACCTCTAAAAAAAATGTGCAATCTCTTTCAACATTCGGTGCATAAGCGCACACAACGCGGTAACTCACACCCGAAAGATTAAAATCCACCACTAAAAGGCGGCCAGATTGGCATGACTCAACCATTTGTATGCAACTACAAAAGTCGTTACGTGTGAAAACGGCACGACCACCAGAACTGCCAACAGCATGACAAAAATGTACATTGAAATGAGGACGAAAAACGGACACCATTCGGTCGGCTACTTCCGGGTTCTCTATTTTAGTCTCCTGAACTGCGACCAAGTCCAAATCGTTTTCGAGCAGTAAGCGGCTTAATTGGCACTGTCGCCTTCTAGCGCTTAGAACTCGTACATTCAGGGTTGCTACGCGCAAGCTCGCTTCAGTTAACAGGGCCATGACTGCAAATTATGTTGCCCTTCCGAATGGTGTCCGTTGCGAAGAACAAACCATAGATGAAAATTATTGCCATATTTTCCTCACAGGATGACACCGCGAAACTAAACCCGGCCAGCGGCCGTAAAGCTGTCGCGTCTGGAGAGCAGCGCAAGAAAAGTGATGCACATTGCACTTTTTGACAATTTTTGACCCACCCCAACCCCACCCCCCATTTACTCGCGGAAAGGAACATCTCCTACGGAGGCGGATTCGCCGCCCGCAGTGGTTCGCCCGGAATGTTAGGTCGCGGTCTATAAGGAGAGCGCCTCACACCTGGCGTTTTTGTCGGCGGCTCGCCGCCTCCACCGTCGTCCCGCTGTTGCTCACTGTCCACCCTCCTCTCATACGCCCGCTTCCCGGCCATCGAGCTAGCTCCGTCGCGCGAAACATCCATGCACTCCTCCACGGATTCAGTCACGCTCACCGGAAGCTGCACATCTGCTGGCGTATCCCGTCCAGTCGATGCAGAGTCAACACCTTTGGCGGGCTCGTGCTGGTCCTTGGAAGTTACGGCGTCTTGCTGCTTGTTACGCTCGCCCTCCGGACAAGAGGACGGTTTAGACGGCTGTGCTTCACGGGAGTTTGCCTGAGGCGTCGCCTCTTCCAAGTCTGCCTCGTCCATGAGCAGGTCGGCGGTGTCCTCGCTGCCCCCAGGCCCCGTCACGCTGGCGTACGTTCGCTCACACTGGCCGTCTTCGTGACCGAAACGCCGACAAACACCACATCGCGGGATGCGGCACTCGCGACGGATATGGCCCGTTCCCCGGCAGCGAAGGCAGAGCGGAGCCCTGCCCGGTACAACGACGAGGGCGAGCTCACCGGACACACTTAGCTGGTGTGGCAAGTCGTCAATTTTGACTCCGGCGTTCAGCTTCAGAGTCACAAGCCTCGTTGTAGACCCTTTGTCAGTCAATCCCTCGGCCCGCCAACGCTCCCTGACAATGTCGGTGACTTTACCGAAAGGCATGAAGGCAAGGCGCACGTCCACGTCAGGCACACTGTGGAGCAACCAGTGTACCTTCATTCGGACGTCCCTGTTGGCCGGGTCGATGACGATACAGCGCTTGCTTTTAACTTGCAGTTCACCGATGCTGACCAACTTCCTGAACGCTTCTGCGTCCTTAAAGGTGACCGCCCACACATGGCTCATACGGTACGCCCCCAAGGCGACTACCTCGGGGAGCACCGAATACTGGGCCAGAGCGTCGCGGAAGTCTTCTACCCTGTAGGGGCGAGCCTTGACGTCCGCGTGCAAAAACACGGTATTTAAAACGAACCGACCTGTAGGCAAACTGGGCAGAACAACCTGGTATTCGCTTTCCATTGCCGATAACCTGTTACCGCGGCCGAGCTTGGCCGCTATCGCCGCTCCGTCGGAGCTCATGAAAAAACACGTCCGTTCGCTAGCGCGGCCGGAAGTCCACCCTACGCCACGTCGCGCACATGGACCCACGCACCACGATGACAATAAATACCCAACATTAACGAAAGACTGCGCGTTTCTAACGCGTTTGTGCTAGCGCGTTACGGCCCGTGTAAGAAGCTGGTGTAAGACGCTGTGGCCTCTCCGCCTTACCCCCGTGTTCATAAACGCTGATGGCGTCGGCAAACGCGGTGCACGTTCCGGCATGTGTAAACGGCTGCGTAAGACGCTGTGGCCTCTTCCCCTTACTAGAGGGTACTGCACGTTTCTAACGCGTTTGTGCTAGCGTCCCCTTAACAATTATAATGCAATTATAATGAAGGGCGCTGTTATAAAATAGGAATGACGTCACATATGGCGCGTGTCATTGGTGGAAGTCAATCGTTCGATTTAGTGCGGCGAGACTGGGCGAATTACACGAAAGATTCACGGTTTACCGATGATTCCCTCCGGAGCTTCGCCCACTCATCATCATTCACCCCGTGGATATGCGGTGTTTTTTTTTTCTTACGCAGAAGAGAGGTACAAACACTTCGCCAGCATATAAGCAGACAGGTCACTTCAGGCGCACTTTCATATAAGGTTTTCATATATATCTACAAATATATCAGTCGTGATAGCTACCGACCAAACAGCCAGGCAGCCGAGCGAGCCCGGGAAAGCAGGCAAAGGAAGCATCACTTTAAAACGACGCAAACACAAATAACTCGGCCAAGTGAGCTCGATGACAGAAGGAAAATGACAGACATTATTGCTTTTATAAAAGGTCGCACGACCCACTGGACAAAGAGATGACTTCTATGGAAACTAGGTGAAAGCTCCAATGTCTGTGGTGATAAATTTTCCTTTGCTTTTGCCTGCTCCACTGGTTCACATGATTCCCACCGACGCTAATGACCTCTCACCCAATGGAACACCTGCCAGCTTTGCCACCTGTTGTGCGCGCCTATGCTTCACCAGGAAAGTGGAACAACAGAGAAGACATTCAACTAAAACCCTGATTAGGACTAGTTAGTTTAGTTCATACTTGGTCACAAGTGAGTGTGACTGAGACAGAGACAAAGGTTCGTGTGTTTTGGTGTTATTTACGTGTTACACCACGTAAAACCTAACCAAGATAAGGCATTCTGAACTATACGCTTACTTAGTGCACTCACTGCTACTTAAGGGGGAATGTCATGAACCGCCCCGGATACATGAGCAAAAAAGGTAAATTAAATGGAAGGCTTCAGACGAAGTGCCTCCAGAGTCCAGTTCAACCATTTTGTTTAATCGTGCTAGCGAGACTACAACGCAATTCATTTTGTATTTTGAAATCACGTTAACCTTTTGCTGTTGCACTTACTTGAAACCTCGTGAAAATTCTTTTCCGTGCAAAAATATTACGAATACATCATTATACTTCGCATTACTCAGTAAATTTACGATCAGAACAGATGTGCGGACACCATTAACATGCTTTACGAAGACTACATTGCAAGCCGTCACCATATCAATGATTTCCGTGGGGGTTTCTCTTGCACCATTTTCTTGCGATTTCTCGTTTTTATTATTGCGATAGCAATTATATGGACACTTCAACCGGATTTCCGCCATCGTCGTCGCCGTCGCCATGAGGTTCCGTATAAAGCCCAAGGGCGATAAAATTGTCGCCGTGCGCCGTATGCGCGAGCGAAAGCGCGCGGGGGAGAGCGAACGCACGGAGGAAAGCAAACGCTACCGTCGCGCGAAAGGCCATGGGGGTATGGGGGGGGGGGAGGAAAGCGGGACGATGCTGTGCTCCGGCACCAAAGGCGTATCTTGCAACCGGGCGTAAGGGGAACGTGCCACTCAATCTCTCACGCGAAAGCAAGAAAGCGGGAAGGCAGCGCCGGAGGGAGGGGGGGGGGGCGCACCTTCTACTCTGCCAACAACTGCGTTCGTACTTTTCCCGCGGCTGTGGCGGTCGCCCGCACTGTCTGTTATCTCCACATGGCTCTGACCTTTGTATGCGATGTGCATTCGCCGCTCAGTTTCCGGTGAAGCGATAGACCGCACGAACCTTCGCCCGCTGCGGCGGCTGCGCTTGCTGCCATCGTTTTGACAGTCGTTGTCTGCGGTCCTTCAGTGTGATTTATTCATGTTTCCTTGTGCGCGCTGACACCGCGCTTGTTAATTCAGTTAGTAAGCGAATGTGTCCAAGTTTATGCAGCCGATAAAACTACTATCCCTACTCCGAATAGCTCTCTACTAATTTGCTATCGCAATTGATCATGCTTCGCCTTTCGGGCGAAACTGCGACATTCTTTTCCTAAAAATATCCAGGGACAGTTTGATGTTGGCTTGACCCAAAACACATCCACTTCACTGTGCCCGAACAGGGAAACAGGGATGAACAATGACCCCGTCTCCGACACGGACGTGGCAGTTTGGGCCCGGTGATATTCCAGAAGGGCGTCTTTCTGGTTCGCTCCTTTTCACCCCGAGAATACGGGGCAAATACAAAGGCACCCAGGTCCTCGGCGGGAAAGAAAGGCACCCCGAGGTCACGTGAAGGAATGTCCCCTTGAAAATTGGCAGAACCCGTACTGGCGATGTCCAACTGGCTGCCTCGAATCATCGCAGCTGAAGATGGCTCTGACAAGGGCGTCGGCTCGTTTACCATTGTCTCGTTCTTCGTGAGCTTGTGGTCTCGCGGGATAATTGCCCGATTACAACAAGGGGTAGGATACTTCTCAAAGAGCTGTTCACACAATAAACGCCGAGTACACGACAAAACTGTAAACCGGAACCGGACTTAATAGTACACATTACAACAACGCAGTACACGTGAGTTCAGTGGGGACTACGCGTGCCCCGGAGCATAAGAGCAAACTGCAAGGGTGAGCGACGAGGGAGAGCTAGGGTCGCGAGCAGAAGGGGGGACCGGGCGTCGATGAATGCCGCTTCGAGTAGTTTTAAATGCGTAAGCATTTCTATGCTTACCCAATCAGAAAACCGTCAGTCCGTCATAAGACGATCGCTGTTAAGATAGAGCCCGCAACACCGAGAAGATTTACCTTCGTGCTGCCTGTCGCTTCAACGCGAACGAAGTGATGAGAACACAGCGCTCAGCACAGGCCGCACTCTGCCCGTTTTGCAGATCGCTTTCAGGAGGAGGAGGAAGTCAACTTTATTGAAGACAAGGGGAGGGGGAGGGGGGAGCCGAGGTCAGGCAGAGGAGGCTAGAGTGGCGTCCAGCTGGCCGCGACCTTCGCCACCCAGTCCGTCAGCCCGGTTTGGGTTTGATGATTAGTAGATTTTAGTACGGAGTCCACGCCTCCTGTGAGGGAGCTTGCCGCAGCAGATTTCTTGGGGGAGGATTATTCCTGCAACCCCATAGAATATGATGCTGATCAGCTGGATCTGTGTCGCAATATTTACATTTTGAATTGTTGTCGCCTTTGGATAGATAAGATAGAATTTTGGGGGACATAACAGTACATGTTTGCGCCCTGCGGAGATCCGTGGCTTGCTTTCTACTAAGGGAAGAATCCGGTGGTGGATACATCCGCCGCTCCTCCCTGTACGCGGTGACAATTTCATTGTAGCTGTGACTGGGTGTCGTTCCACCTGGTGGCGGTCCCGGACATGCCTCCACCGCCCGGTTAATTAATTCTCGGGCAGCACGGTGGGCCATTTTGTTCCCGCCATTCCCAGAGTGGGCCGGCATCCAGATAAGCGTAACCTTGCCAGCCGGTTTGCGCAGTATTTCGGAGGCTCGTGGGCCTACCGAACCTTGCATGTAACTTCTAATAGCTGACATGGAGTCCGATATTATGAAGCTGTATCGCGATGCTGCTATACCAAGCGCAATTGCGGCTTCCTCGGCTTCGTGAATGGAGACTGCGCTTATTTTACGTGAGCTCACTGTCTGGCCTTCGTTGTTGACACCTGCAATTGTGAACGTGTGAGCGCTCTCCTGTGCAGCGTCCACGTAATAGCCCAGCTAGCACAAAAGAGATATAATCCTTCTTATTCATGGATATTTCGTTTCGACCGTCAAAAATCTAGATTGAAGAAGTCAACATCGAGAAGGATTCAATTGGGATGGAAAAATCTTGCTATAAGGCGGATTTTAGAAGACGTTTAAAATCGCTTGTTCTAGCAGCCTACAATTATTAATTTTTTTGTTGTTTTCTTTGTTCTGCTTTTTGGCGGGAAAGACGGACGTTGGTTTTTGCTTCGCCCTGTTAGAAGAGAGTGCAATCAACCCAGGCGCGGGTGTTTGCATTGTGGTGAGTGAGCACTCAAGGGGCAGCCGCTTGCTCTTTATGCTCATAATGAAGTCCACAATAAAGAAGAAAAGTTACGCTGACCTTTCAGACCGTCAGAAGAGGCGTAGAGTTAATGACGAACTGATATCTGCCAGTCCTGTTGCCACGAGTACCGTCCAATAAGTATCATGGTAGGTTAATGAAAGTAGTAACCATGCTTCTAATGAAGTATCCTCGCCACATGAGCATGCTCAATCCAAGGACAGATTTCAGGAAAGTTGCCTTGCCTTGAAAGGAGAAAATAAAGAAGCACATACGCAAGACATTGCTGGAGAATATTTTGTTCCACAAAAGGACCCTCCTATGAATGCGGGCATCGAAAATGGAGGTTCTTAGGACGATGCATCATCATCTGCAGAAAATCCGGCAAGTCTTTGTCCACGTAAATGTGTGGAATTTCAAGGATGGCTTGCATCATGGATTACAAGTCACCGAATTCCGCTTGTCGCAGTTTCTGAACTTCTCCGGAAACTAAGCACCACTTTCGACATTTATTTTGTCATCGACGCGAGGACATTGTTGAACAGTCCTCGATACACTTCAACGCGATCTATCCCTCCTGGCGAATATTGCCATTTTTCTTTGAAGGAAAATTTAGAACGCATGATTGCTGTGTTCCTGAGTGGCTGTCGAGGGTAGATCCCTTGACAACGCTCAGAGAATTTTAAATGACAATGTCAGCCAAGTTGGACTGACGGTTGAAACTGTAAAATGTTTTGATATTGTTTGTCGCAGTTTTCGTTTTGTCTGTTTGGTTAACCTGTTTTACTTTGACCGAAAGGAAGAAAAAGACACCGTAGTCTAGTTGCTAGAGAACCGGCTGCTGTGCCCCATGGCAGAGGTTCGATTCCATTATAGGTTGCACATCACTTTTTTGTATTATAAAGCGAGTTAGGAACCTACCCACCTACCGCAAAGTGCCAAAAATAAGGCATTAAAAAGTTCGACTTTTGTTATTTCAAATTATCTTTGTGAGGTGGCGCTAGCATTATGGTAGCAGCGGCATTTTTTATTTTCTTAGTTAAATTAGCTAGTATTTCCGTGCTTCAGGTACCGAGTACGAAGCCACACTAAGTCTTTTCTGCATTGCACACAGCGTGTGTCTCAAGAGGATGCAGCGCCGCGACGTATCATAGCGGCTACCTGACAAAGCGAGGAGTGGCGCGACGGCTCATCGGCGTCATCGCTTGCGCCGAAGCAGTCTGAGCAGCCGAGCGGACGGCGCTCTCCGCGCAGCTTCCCTCCAGATTGCGTAACTTTTGAACCCGCCGTTGCATTCACCGTTATTTTTGTCAGGACCAGCCGTTAAGTTCCTGACGCGTATTCGCTCATGAACTGCGGAGCACCAGACTGCCTTCCACATCTTCTTTGCTCACGTAAGTAGTCACTGCCACTTTGACACCTGTCGTGTTTAATTATTTACGGTTTTCAGGCGGGAGTTTTAGATGGAAGTTTTAAGCGGTAATGAAGTTTTGCGATGAAAGCGTCTTGATTTTAACTGGAATCTCTAATATTGTTTAAGAGGCATGTTTACGTCAGCGTACGTTTCTTTTATTGTGTGCGTATTCAGGTTTGCCAAAGCTGTCTAAAATTACCTCTGTGACGTTTCGTTGACCATTGATCGTTAGGATGACGATGACATTCCCGTTTGGCGCAGAATGATGGGACGTGCTACGATCTTCGCGTAGCCACAGCATTCTTCCGTCAACGCTCTTGTGCGAGATCACTCGTGTGTTTTTCCGAGCGCGAAAGATGCCCGCGAATACACGCAAAACTGCCGAACGACTGGCCGCTCGAGGCAGTTTGCGTGTATTGGCAGGCATCTTTCACACTTGGAAAAACACTTTATGTAGCTCATATTGCGAAACAGAAAGGGGTTTCTCATGTTGGTTTACAATCTTCTCATTGACACTTTTCATCTAACTATAGTAATTGAGAAGTTAATTAATTCATTGGAACTAATTATCTAACTAGGCGGAACGCAAAAAATAATCTGAGTATCTCCAACATTACCTTGGTTATGTCCTGGTACGTGGCACTTGCATATTTTTAAAGTTTGGCGAAAGTTAAATGAAACACCCTGTATGTAGTGCACTGTTGCCTTGTTTTTTGTAACATAATTCGACAGTGTAGCTATTTACAGCATCTTTTTTAGGATACCTAACATTTTTTGACTTCAGTCATGCAACAAATAAATTTTGAGGTCGCACTGGCGTTTTCTTTTTGCAAGTCTGTGTAGTAACAAAATTCTGTTAAAAAAATTCCAATATACAGTTGTAATAGGCACTGCTGTTACATTATAAACATAGATACTCCGAGTTTATCAGCATAACAATAAAGAGTTTTTTTGTAACTTACTATGCAGGCACATACCTACGTGCAAGAGAGAAGGCGCGTGAGGGTGAAGACACCGATCATGTACCCTCTACAGGTGCCGAAAGGGGCAGACGAAAACGCCGCCGCCCAAAGGGCCACCACGAAACTCCTGAACTCCAAGAATCCAGGTAACTGTTATTTCATATTAAAGTCGTACGAATTAAATTTTCAGCGTGACACATATACAGTCGTATCTCGATAATTCGAACTCGAAGGAGCCCGAAAGTTTGTTCGAATTAAAGGAAGGACTAATTTCTGAAGTATTCGTGCACCACAGCACGACGTACGAATGGAGTCGTTATATATCACGGCGCGCAAGCAGATGGCGAGTAGGGGCCACGAGACTGCCCACGTCGGCGAACGCTCGCAGAGAACGATGCTGTAGGGAGCGGGCGGCGCCAGCACGGCGGCGCCGGGCGCGCGAACACGTCGAAGGTGAGGGAGGAGGGCGTCAGGGAAGCGGATTTGGCTTCAGCATAGGTGACCCCGTCGCTTCGGTGGCTCCCCTCACTCTCCCTCTCAACTCCCTCGTAGCTCCCCGACCTTCGACTGTCTCCGTACGCGCCCGCCGCCGGCCCGGCGCCAGCTTAACCCTTTCTCTTTCTTTTCCTGCCGTTGAAGCGAGCGTTAGCCGGTTGTGAGCAGTTTCGTTGGCCGGACTGGGCCTCCGTCGTTGCTTCCCTCTGCGTCGCAGCGGCAGCGTTGAGACATCGACTCGAACACGCGTGTTACGGCGCGACGACGTAACGGCGACCTTGCCATTTGAGAGAGAGAAATTTACGCCGCGGTTCTTTTTCTTTTATTGTGATAGAAATTATATGGGCACTCCAAGCGCATTTTTGCCGCCGTTGTCGTCGCCGTGATATTCCGTATAAAGTGCAACGGCGATGAAATCGTCGTCGCGCGTCATGTGTGGGTTTTAGTGTGTGGGCTCATTTCGGTGTAAGTAATAAATTGCATATGCAAGCACTCTAGATCATAATTGATTTATAAACTGCACGAGCTTAACCTTTAACCCATTGCGTAACTATAAATGTCACCAAGGTCAAAGTTAGTGAAACTGGGTGGAAAATTACGGCTTATGTTCCCACCTTGTGTGTGGATGACTCACTGTTTTTGTAAAATAATTCTTTACAAGTGCTTGGCAATGTTATTGTGTGGAGGTTTTCAAATAGGCAAGTCATAGGCGTGCAACATTTTAATGGTTTAATTACAAGCAACTGAAGTTCTTACTGTATATGCTTGAAGCAGCCGTGCTGCAAATAGTCGCTGTTACTCAAGGTTGCACTCGTCTGCTGTCTTTTATTTTTTAAGGAATCGCAATATATTTGCTCAATTTGAAGTATGCGATGTGTTTGATAGACTGGTATTTAGGTATATGCTCAAGCCTGCGCCATTTCTGAATTGGCTATGCGATCTGTGGCAAATAAAATTGGGGTGGTGTAACAATGCTGTCACACTGAAGCTGTGCCTTTGCAGAGCCGCACTTACCTCTTTTCTCGTACAACATTATCAGGAATGCATTATCTATTCCTTTCTTTGAATGCTAATCGGCACCTACTTCGCACATGTTTAGGAGGCTGCTGTCATCTATCAGTCGCCAACTAGTCAAGACAACAGCGTCCTGAAAGCTAGCAAAATAGCCGACACTTACACTGGTTGGCGATTGTACATGCAACACTTTCAGTTAGATGCAAAGTATGTCTTCAAGGCAACAGAAGGGAATTTCACTTGTGATCGGTTAATGTTAGAACCATGTTAATAAAGGTGGAATGCTCGAAAACTGTGTGCTTGGACCAATATATTGTAGTGCTGCCCATTGCCAAGATATATTGCAGTGCTTATTGCCAATGCATTGAGAAACTATTCGTTCACTAAGAAAAGTGTGCTTCAATTAACATACGTTTTACACATGCCTGATGTTTTTGCAGTAAGAAGACCTGCTGAATTAAGGAGCTACAGGCCAGCAGCCTGTTCGAAACCAGGTTTATCAAGGTCGATACCTGTAATGCACGTTACTCGGAGGCACTCATATTTAATGTTGATTGCTAGCTTGTCTAGTCGTGTTTACTTTTTGCAATAAAAATTTTATTGCTGTATGTGTGTCGTGTATTGCACAAGCGCAAACCTGCATGCCGCCGGCCGGCGAAACGCCGCAGGGGCATGGGGAGAGGGAAGGAAAGGGAGATGAGGGGGGCGCTAGAGGGGGGGGGGCGGAGGTGGAAGAAAACGGATGTCAAAATCCTGATTGTAGCAGGATTCAATCTGTATTTTTTAAATGCTTCTAATGGTCTTACAAAATCCCATTTCAAGACAGGATTTTTCGAAACTACTTTAAGCAGGATTCTAGAACTTCTTGCAATAGTCATATCCGCCGGACATTAGCAACGATATACGACCGTTTATCACCTTCTAAACGGAATGCACGGATTTTTTAGTGCGTCTTTCAGACGTTCATTTAGTCTTGGCGAATCGGTATGGAAGCAGTTTTCTATCGCTTTTGTGCTAGCTGGGAGCTGGCTTGCTGCTAAGGCGGCGGCCGAGTGCCTCGGCCCGAGCCTTCCTCCTGCCTACATTGTTTTCTCCCATGTTTCTTGGGAAGGGGGGGGGATGATAATTTTATTCCTAATGCTGTTGGGAATACGAATTCTATCCGTTATGCCGGCAACGGGGCGGAAATTCATGGCTTCTAGAATTTTGTGTCCTTGGGCAGAACATGAGAGGCGCCACAATTGAGCAGCCTTATGTGCTTGAATTATTTCTTCTATAGTGTTATGCACTCCGAGGTCTAGGAGACGCAGGCTACTTGTGCCTTTAGGGATTCCCAATGCCGTTTTGTAGACGGTCCTGATCATGGTATTGAGTATTTGCAAGTCAGATTTTCGGAGGTAGAGATATGGGCACGTGTAGGCCAGCCTTCCAATGAAGAAGGCTTGGACTAGTCTGCATGCCTCACTTTCTTTCACTCCCTGATTCCGATTTGTCACCCTTCTGAGCATATTACTGAGCTGTTGGACTGTAGTTCGTAGCTTGCTTAAGGTCACTGAATTCTGGGCCTTTTCTTGGATGTCCAAACCGAGTACTCGAATGGTTGGTACGATTGGTACCTGCGCGCCGTCGATTAGAATTTTATACTTGTCTATAGAGTTAGGGAGCTTCCTGCACATTAAGAAGAGTTCCGACTTTGCCGGAGAGCACTCGAGCCCGTTCTTACGAGCATGTCGTTGGACTTCATCTGCAGCCCTCTGCAGCGCTTCCACCACCTCATCTGAAGATCCAGTACGAGTCCATATGGTCACGTCATCCTCATAGATAGCGTGTCTTATGTGCGGGATTGCCAATTATCTTCTTGCAAGTGGGTACATTGCAACGTTAAATAGAAAGGAAGAAAGGACAGCCCCTTGAAGGGTACCGCAAGTCTCTAGGGAGATCTTGTCGCTGCAGGCAGTGCCAAAATGAAGTGTTGCGGTTCGGTCGCGCAGAAAAGCCTTTATATAGGTGTGGGTTCTGTCGCCAAACCCTAGAGCTGAGGGACCCTCGTGAATAGCTCGATGCGCCACATTATCCAAGGCTTTCTTACTGTCGAGTCCCAAAATTGTTCTGGTTACTCCAGGGTTCCCTGGATCTAATATATCTCACTGCACTTGCCATAAAATATCCTGGGCTGAGACGTTGAGGCGGAATCCTACCATGGTCGCGGGGAAATCTGCTTCGTCTCCGTGAACTCGACAAGTGGACTCAAGACCACATGTTCCATCGCTTTTCCCAGGCATGATGTGATTGAAATAGGGCGAAGGTTTTCTAATTGAAGAGGTTTGCCGGGCTTGGGTATAAAGATTACTTTTGCGTCTTTCCATTCAGGAGGAATGGAACCATCGTGCCAATAATCATGAAACAGTTTGGTGATGGCGTCAATAGAAACTCCATCCAAATTCCGGAGCATTTTATTGGTTACTCTATCGTTGCCTGCCGCCGATGTGGAGCGTAGGCTGGCCAGGGCCGCACGAACCTCTGCTGCAGTAAAATCTTGATCCAGATCGGCATTGGGAGCACCTTTATACGGTTCATAAGAGTCACTATCCACTTTGGTGTTTAGGTAAGTGGAGCAGAGAAGGTCCATCATTGGCTTTTCCCCACCTGGAAAGGAGTGTAAGATCTTAAGCATTTTCTCTTGAGATGTGCCCTTTGATCGGTCTGGATCGAGTAGGTGTTTTAGCAATGTCCATGGGTTTTTGCTACCCAGCTGTCCATTAATCCTATCACAGATTTGATACCACTGCGATGAACTAAGGAGTGTCGAATACTCCTGAATCTCTTGGTCGAGTCCCGCCAGACGAAGTTTAAGCTGATGGTTATGCTTGTTCTTCCACCATTCTGCTTGTAGCGTTTGCTGTTGTTCCCAGAGGTTAATTAACTTGGAATCCGGTTTAGGGTCGTTTTCCTCGAAAGGAATCTCCGTTGTATGTTTATCGGCATCCCGTATCAGTTCCCTGACCCATCGACCTAGGTCCGTGATACTGGACGGGGCTTTTCTATTACGTTCGAATCTGAAGAGATCCCACTTTGTGTGTTTCGTGACGAATTTCCTCTTTTTGGGGTACCCTTTGGCGGGGATGTCAATGGTGAGCATGTAGTGGTCACTGCCGAGGTTTAGTTCTGTATTAGACCATCTAGCACCGTCCGCATTTTTGACAAAGCAGAGATCTGGGGTGGTATTCCGGGAGATGCTTTTGCCGATGCGAGTGGGTTTTCCGAATCGGTGATGAGTGAGAACTCGTATCTGTTGGCGGCATTCATAATCGTGAGGCCCTTTCTGGAGTTACGATCATATCCCCACGCCATATGCGCAGCGTTTAGATCTCCCAGGACGACTATTTGCGACTTTCCTGCCTCCCTACAAATCTTCCTCAGGAGGGTGACGAAGCGAATAGATTTGTCTTTTGGTGGACTATATAAATTCAGGGTAATCACAGGGAGTTGTTTTTTGCTCTTAGGGAGTAGCCGTACGCACGTATAGTGAAGGTTCGGAAGCTCCAAATCCACCTGCTCAGCCGCTATGTTACGCTGAATTGCATCAGCCGTACGGGGTTTGCTTTGCTCTGATGATAGCTCGTTATAGATGGCATATCCTGTCAATTTAACCAGGGTCTCCGTCTCTTGGAGTGCGATCACGTCAATTTTGGGGTCGAAATTAGCGAGGGCGAACTGCAGGGCTGCTCTCTTGCGAGAGAAAGACTTACAGTTCCACTGTATGATTCTAATTGATTCCGCCATCGTTGCCCTTGGCATATGGCTCCGCTCTAGTCGGAAACGAGGTAAACATTTTGAGGCCTTTCATATTGTTGCTTTTGGTCCGGGGATTGGGGGTGAGAGCAATGACAGCAGTGGATGGCTGGACCTCCTTGCTTGAATGGCCTGCTTGTGTTGCGGATGAATGTTTAGCTATCAACACCATGCAAGTTTCAATGCCTTTTGCATGGTTTCCTGCATGACCTGCATGCGGTTATGAACCTCCTGTACGAAATTCCTCAAGGAAAAGGAATTCCTCAAGTTTATCCATACGTTTGGTGAGAGTGGTAGGACCGGGGGTGTCGGGGGCTGCCATTGAGGTAGGCTCTACTAACTCCCTCTTGGGGTTTCTCCCTTCAACAACCTCCATATCCTGGAAGTCATCCTTCCCAACGCAAGCCAAGGTCTCTCACGTGGCGGTCGTGGTAGTTGTAATTTTAGTTTGTTTGGATTTTAGAAATTTATTTCTTCATTAGCTGCTGCAAGTTTATCATTTGTTATAGCGAGTTGCTTTTTGAGATTACGGATCTCTGCGGCAAGCTCCCTCACCTTGTGTGTCCTCTGGTATTCTTCCTCTTTCGGCGTCGTCCGGTGTTGACGGCTGCCTCAGCACTGATTTTCCAGGTTCCTGGTCTTTCTATGTCATCGAGGCAGGTAGTTGTCTATTGTCACCACGGGGCCTGCTATTGCCGTGGTGTCTACTGCCACTACGGGGGTGCGCGCTGTTGGTGCGCGCCCCCGATGCTCCCTGGTTGATGTTACGGGTGACGGGACGGCTGCGACAGAGAGCATCCCTGTATGCTGTGTTCCCACCCTCAGTATTTGATATTTCCATGAAGGGCGTCTCTGTTGGTTCTTTCCATTTGCTTGTAGCCTCGATGTTTCTAGTTGTGCTTTTTCTCTGGAATTGCTCATAAAAGCGCTACCGACCAGTACGAGCCCGAGGTTGGATGGCCTCCGTGGCACACGATGCAACGGGCCCAGCATGTGACAGGTGTGCCCGGGGGAGGCGTTTCATGTTCCTCAGATCCACATCTGCGGCATCGCACCCTTCTTGGGAGAGGGCATACGTCCGTGCGATGCCCTGTCTTCCGACAGTTGAAGCAGGCGTCTACTCTTTCTCTGAAGGGGTAGACGTCGTGTGTGTCTCCAAAGTAGCGGACGTAATCTGGCAGTGTCGTTTCTGCTACGGTGATGAGTACATGTCTGGATGAACCCAGTCTCCTGGCTCCGGCCTGTTTCAGCTCCGGATTGCTGTCTTGTAGCTCCTTGTATACCTTGGCGTCCCCTTCGCCAGACCACGCGTGGTAGAACACCCCCCGCGTTGAGTTATCCGGTGCCGGTACGTAGGTTAATATGCGGTAATCTTGTCCGTCAAATTTGAGGCTGTTGATGTCCTTGTAGGTCTGTGCTCTAGCTAACGACGGCGTGCCGATGGTGACCGTACTATTGATGCGGTGCACCCTGATCTGGTCGTTCTTCAAAACGTCTTGCGTCGGCGTCTATTGCGGCGCAAACGGCTTGGAGTACGGCAGCCGAGCCGCAATCTCGCATATTTATAGCTCCCTGTGGGCGTATAACAACCTTAAGATGCTCCTCAGGCAACTTTGGGAGGGGTCTACGTCTTGGCAGCGTTGGCTGTCGCGCTCGATAGCGGGGTGGCTTCTTCGCGGTCTCCTCCAGGGAGGCTCCTTCAATGCAGTTCGCAGATGGAGTGGCTGCTGAGGTATTTCGCCTAGAAAATTTCCTCTGCGCTTCGAACGCCGTCCAGCTGCCATCATTTAACTCGTCTTCGGTAATGGCATCTCCCTCGACCGTGATCTCCATCACGTGGGGCTTGAGCATCGTCGGGCGACGCGAACGCTTCAGCTCTGGAGCCCGACGCCGCCGGCGTTAGGCCTAGCGTTGCAGCTCAGCCACTGTGACTTCAGGGCCGCACAGGAAGAAAAACTTGGACTTGCCCGCCAAGAAGCTATCCTCGGCGGTCCGGATGTCCTTCCAATGGCGTCCAGCAGTCCAGCAAACTCGGATGAACTCGGATGAAAACTCGGATGAAACCGCCGCATTCAGGTCGGCAACGCCATTCCCAGGCGACGTCCCAATTTCACCTCTAGATACGTGCCCGCGCCAGTGTTGCCAGGTCCGACGAGGCGGCGTAGCCAAAAGCTAGAGAAGTTGTAGCCCAAATGTTGCAAAAGAGTAAAAAAGTGCAAAATATTTCGTAGCCAAATATAGCCATTTTTAATTGCAATTTTATTTGTGCATACATTTTCACATTCGACTACGGCAGTCCTTTTTTGCACAACCCGCCGTAACAAAATGTCCGTGCCACCCTTTACTACACTGTACCTTTACATCAACGACAGCGACATCATGCTTGCACAGAATACTTTTTGGTTGGCCTCGGAAGCTCTTAAGTTCCAACGAATCGCTGCAGATGGCGAAATCGGTGCTTTTATTCTATGACAGATAGTGCTAAGTTATTATTTTTAGTTATTTACAGTAATAACAACTACAAACTCTGCTTTTTAGCTGTCGTGAACACAAAATAACCTTCAGCGTCATCGATCTCTCACGTTATCTCCGCCTACGGCGTAGAAGTTCAGCAGTCCAGGGATCTGCGACGGCGACATGCTCACGGCTTCTTTTTTGATGAGCAAAAACAAATATTTCGCGCTATAGTATCTCGCGTTATTTGTCGTATCGTCCTAACTTGTTCTCTCGTTTTTTTTCGTTTTTTTTAATTAGCTTAGCCCGGTTTAGCTGGGACACACGCTATCTATATAGTGTCAATTTACATCAACGTGACCGCCATCTTAGGTCTCTAGCACGCCAAGAACATGCGTTAAAAAAGGGACAGACAACAAATGCCACTCACTATCGGCATCGGTGTATGCGGAGCTTCAAAAGATTTCTGCGCAAACCGGCACACTAGTGTAAGAAGCGCGCAGTTGTTTTCGGCGACGAGCACGTCCCGAACTAACTCGCTCGAAATGGTAAAAGCCGCGATGGCGCACAAAGAGCAAAGTAAACAACAAATTGATAACAGTGGTAATGCTGTGAAAACCGGTTACTGTCAAAAAGCAAACAATGTTGATGGCTAATAAATTTTTAGAATAGGGGCTCATAAAGTTTGGGGTCCCGTAGAGCTTTGCGGGTGTTAGCATAGGGGCATGGAATAATGAAGAGTTTTGGAATAGGCGTTTTGTGCTTGCGGATAGCGTGTTGCGTTTGCAGCGTCACTACGGCGTCAAAGGAAAGCTGTTATAAATATTGAAATAAAATAAACCAGTTTATGATAACAAAACTAATTGAAACTTTCGTGTTTTCGCCTTTAATTACAATTTAGAACCAATCCTATTTGCACCATACAGCTTGTAGCGCTTAGTTTTGAGTAACCAACTTTGCGCACCTTCACCCAGCAAAGTCAATCCGTGATAGGCCTACGAGCCATGAATACGACAATTGAATTCGAAATCAGCGGCGTATAATGAATCAATCTTCATTACACATGTTAGTTGAGAGAAAGCGATAACCGCAATCACTTCTAGCTTACAAACTGCACGGGTTACCACGAATCGAGCCCAGTTTTGTGTTAGGTTAGAGCCGTCGCTTCAATCGGCGCCGCCAGGTTTGTTGACGAAAGCTTTTGGGGTAGCTTTTGGGGTAGCTTTTGGGACTCCCGCTAAATCGATGAGATAGCGTGCCCCACGCAAAACCCAAACACAGTTACCATTTGAGCATGCGCAGTGACTTCGACGCTATTTATTTGGGGCCCCACTGCGTTTGAGGCCCCTATTCTAAAGCTGTAATGATTACTAGGGTTTTACGTGCCAAAACCGCGATATGATTGGGAGGCATGACGCAGTGGGGGACTCCGGATTAATTTTGGCCACCTCGGGTTCTTTAACATACACATAAGTACACGGGTGTTCCTGCATTTCGCCTTGATCGAAATGCGGCCGTCGTGGCCGGGAATAAAAACCGCATCATCGAGCCAGCAGCACGACACCTCACAAGCTACGCTAACGCGATGGGTGAAGTTCATGTGACGTGGTGCACTGATGTCATCGTGGCAAACATGTTTCGACATTGGCAGAATGAGTATCTGCATCCATGAAGTTACGGACAAACCATCTAGAAGTAAAAGCACCGGAACCCACGTTTGGCTCGGGGTCTTGCTCCCGTTCTTTTTTATACGTTCTCGCATACTTGGCCCACTACCCCATGCTTGGATTCTCCTCTCTGAGGAGGATCCGATCTTAGGTGCAACCTATCGAAATGTATCTCGAATTGTCATGTCATTTCGCGCACGCACGCACGCACAGCCACGCGGCCGGCTCAGCCCGCTAAAACACAGCCTTGGAGATTTGCTTCTACCTGATCAGAGCCATCTCTGGGGCTTAGATTAGGGCGCCACGGATAGCCCAAACATAGCCAAATGGCAGATTTTCAGTAGCCCAAATATAGCCACATAGCCAACTCGTCCAAGTCGACGCCAAAAAAATTTTCCCGTAGCCCAATTTGGCTATATATAGCCAAACCTGGCAACACTGGCCCGCGCGTCTCTCTATAGCGCTAGTAAGCGGCGAAAACACAGCGTGCCAATCTATCAGTATTTATTTATTTATTTCACCCTCGGGGTTTGCACATTACAGAGGAGAGGGGCATATTACAGACCAAAATTGGAAAAAACACTTGATACAATAACAATAAGGAGCATGAACAATCAGCAAATTATACAAAAATGAAACAGCTGCAACTAAGATAAAGCAGAATAATTTGAACATCTAAAACTAAAACAACAAGCTGAAAACCAAAGAACAAATTAAATAATAATAATTAATGTTATTCAAAAAACTCCTGAAGCGCGATGTATCCGTGATAGCTGTAACTGCTTCTGGCAGCTGATTTCATTGGTCAATTCTAGATGAAATGAAAGCAGGGGATTCAATGAATTCATCACGGAGATGATTGGAGAGCGAGCCGGGCTATTTTACGCCGAATTGTCAGTTCTGGAAGGTTAATCAGTGACTTCATCATGGTAACACTGGCTGTGCGGTCATAATTGGATAAGATGAAACGAACGGAACGATTCTGCACTGTTTAAAGTTCGTTTATCAGTGCAGTACCACCGGGATCCCAGATAGATGATGCGTGTTCAAGTGACGGACGAATGTAAGTCATGTAGAGAAGCTTTTTAAGTTATGGGGGTGCCATATAGAAGCTTCTTCGAAAGTACCCAAGTGATCAGTTAGCTTTGGCGATGATCTACCTCATATGATTGTTCCATGATAGGTTACTACAAATATGAACACCGATATAGTTGTAAGATGAATCAGACTCAAGAGCCGTATTATCAAAACGATAGTGTGGTGATGCTAATGAGGTGCGAGATACGCGCATTGATTTGCATTTCGAAATGTTCAATTCCATGTTCCAGGCTTAATTGACACCAGGAAAGTATGGTATTTAAGTCGGTCTGGAGTACGGAAACATCGTCTTGCTTAGTTATTTTCTGATAAATTACACACTCATCAACAAATAGGCAAACCTTCGATGAAATGTTATTGGGATAGGTCATTCACGAAAATTAAAAACAGTAAGGGTCCCTGGGGAACACCTGATAGCACTGGCTGGACTGGGGAATCAACAGTATTTGCAGAAACAAACTGTTTATTGTTAGAAAGGAAAGCTCGAGTCCAGTTAACAACATTAAGATCTATATTTTATTGGCCGAGCTTAAAAAGTAGTAAGTGATGACTAACCTTGTCGAATGCTTTAGAATAATCTAAAAAATACAGTCTATTGTGAATCCGGAATCATGTAAATAATGCAGGTCGTTAGTAAAGAGCAGAAGCTGTGTTTCGCAAGAAAAATTCTTGCGGAATCCATGTTGTGAGGGTGTAAAAATTGGTTCGACTCAAGGAAATTAACAAAGTGAGTGAAAATAATGTCAGTCAGTCAAACAACTTTATTGAAAGGCCCTGCGAGTTTGTGGGACGGGCAAATGGTCCCGCTTAGGTGACGACCAGGAGTCCATGAGTCCTGGCGGCTTCCTCGGCCCGCTGGACAGCCCAAAGTTGATCGTCAAGGGCAGAGCTGAGCAACACAGTCTCCCAGCGCACGCGTAGGCGATCGCGAGAGGCGGCATCCCCATCGTTGATTGTTATCCCTCGACATTCCCATAGCATATGTTCCAGATTGGCTCTAGAACCACAGTTCTTCCAGTTATCTGTCTTGCACATATGTCTGGGTTAACGAGGTGTTAGATCGCCGGGTCCGGATACGTTCTGGTCTGTAATTGCCGCCATTCGACAGACTGCTTTTTGCTGAACTTTTGGTGACGTGGTGTGAAAACGCACCTTTGGAATTTGTAGTGTTGTGTGATGTCATTAAATCTGGTCATACGATCCTTCCATTCCCACTCCTCTCAACCCTCGTTCTCGAGAGACGCTAAGGTGCCGGCCTTATTATCGGCCGTGACTAGGTTCGTAAGCCATCGAGCCACGTCATGCGCCGTCTTATTATTATTGCTGTCTCCTGGCGAGGTGGAGGTGTGAGCGGCTGTCCATATTAAATAAACATTCTTTTCTTGACTTTTCTTACCAGCCATCAGGACTCGTAGTGCTGCAGGAGAGATTCGGCCATTAGCGAAATTTCGTACTGCCGCCTGAGAGTCACTGACTATTACGTCCGCTTCGGTCTGTGATAGTGCAAGCACAATAGCTATCTCCTCCGCAGTCTCGATGTTTACTGTGCTTGCCGTAACGCATGTTTTGCACTTCTTTTCCTGATCAATTACTACGGCTGTAAAGCCGCGCCTGTGCTTGTATCTAGCAGCGTCTTCAAATACTGCGTCTTTACTATTCCCAAATTTCTTTTGTATGACCATTGCTCTGCTTTCTCTTCTGCCTTTATGGTACGCGGGATGCATGTTCTTTGGTAATGGGGAACTGTTATCGTATCCCTGACACCATTCGGGATGTTCGCTTTGGTTCCGTGTTGAGTATGGTACCCAATACCTAGTCTTTCTAGTATATGTCTTCCTGCCTTGGTCTTGGAAAGGCGTTCGTACTGCGCTATCCGCTGCGCCTCTATGAGCTCGTCTATTGTGTTGTGCAGGCCTGTCGGTACGAGTACTGATTGGTAGTCCTACGGCTTGTTTATAAATTTTCCTAAGTAGGCATTCTAATTTAATCTTTTCTGCAGCGTACAATATAAGGTAGGGTACGACGTATACGATCCTGCTGATAACGAACGCCTGTATACCGGTCTGATCATGTTTCCTTCCTTCATTCCACTGTATCTATTGGCTATCCTTTTGATCAACCTCATAACTTGAGATACTGTCCCTTCCAACTTCCTAATGATTTCTCCGTTGTTGCCTTTTGTTTCAATGAGCAGTCCCAAAACTCTGATTTCATCAACCTTAGGCATGGGTTCATCATCGGCAGTTTTCAATTGTATGTCCGTTTCTAGATTGTCTGCCCCCCTGTAGCTGTTTGGTTTACGGCCCCTGCGTGTTGGCCTGTACAGCAATAATTCTGATTTTTCCGCCGAGCAAACCAATCGGTTTCCCTAAGGTATTGTTCGACTGTTTCTATCGCGCTTTGGAATGTCTGCTCTACCTGCCCATCATAACCCTGCTTTACGCATAGGGTAATGTCATCGGCATATATAGTGTGGTTAAGGCCCTCAATTTCTTGTAGTTTCGCTGGTAATCCGATTAATGCCAGATTAAACAGCATCGGCGATATCACTGACCCCTGTGGTGTGCCGGCGCTACCAAGCTCAATCTCTTCCGAGACGAGGTCCCCCACGGTGATCTTTGCCTTTCTGCCGGTTAGGAAGTCACGAACTTAATTGTATGTTCTCCTTCCTAATCCTAGCTCTTCAAGGCTGCTGAATATTGTCTGATGTGTTGCAGTATCAAAAGCTTTAATTCTAAGCCTTCTTTAATTCTTTAATTCGTTGCTCTAGTGGATCTGCCTGGATTGTCTCTGACTTGGCGTCTAAGCTGGAGCATCGCATCCTGCGTGGAAAGATTCTTTCTGAAACCCAGTATCGTGGAAGGAAGCAAATGAAAATTATGTGTTCAAAAACTTTACCTAGAACAGGTGTGAGTGAAACTGAAGGGAAATTTGATGGATTGTGTGCTACCCCAGACTTGTGAACTGGCGCAACCTTACCTATCAGCCAGTCTTCCGGAAGGCTAGATAGCTGCAGGGACTGTGAAAAAATGCATGCCAGAATGTTACAAGAGTATTCCATAGTATTTTCCAAGAATTTCGTACTGATGCTGTCAACGCCACATGACGTGTTTTTCAGTTTCTTAATGACTGCACGAATACTTTCAGAAGTAATAAACATGGCGTCCATGGGTAAGTAATGACGTAATGACAAGGTATGCTGTGCATTGGTAACTACTGGGCGAGAAAAAGCATTTAAAAATGTGTCATTTAAGTCAGACGCGAATTCTACGTCAGGCACGGGATGTACTTCCGTCGTTAGCAAAGCTATTGCACTGCGCTCATTGCGCCGTACGACACTCCAAAATTGTCTAGAGTTATTTTTTAGCATATCTGGAAGGGTACGATTAAAAAAGAACAAAATTAGATCGTTTCATTTCACATAAGTAAGTTGTGGTGGCAGATTTATAGGCTGACCAACGTTTATCCGACGGAGATTTGATAGCAGCGCGATAGAGCCTTTTCTTACGGTTAGAAAGACGGTTTATGTATCTGTTGTACTACGGGGCACTCGTATTCGAAAAAGCTTTCTTGACAGGAACGTATTTAAAGGTTAGTTCTGAAATTTTCGTTTTAAATATGTCTCAGTTGCTTTGCACAGATCATTAAGGTAAACGGACAAGAACTCATCTAAAAAGGAGCACAATTCATTGTTAATTGCGTCGAAATCTGCTTTTTTTGTAGTCGCGTATTGTTTTGAGATGCTTTCGCGCCCATGAGAAGGGCAGTGAAATCTTTCTTTGAATAATTTCATGATCACTGATAGCAGGCGTATTAGACATACAAGATACAACTTCCGGCGATCATGTCAAAACAAGGTCAAGAATTGAAGATGTATTATTTTAACGCGTGTAGGAAATTGAACCAGTTGTGTCAAACCGAAATTACAACAGATGTGAAGGGAACGGTCCGCTTCAGCTGAATTACGCGATGAATATGAGTACGAATTTGACCATACAATGTTAGGAAAGTTGAAATCACCTAACAGAATGAGTGGCGCTCCGGAAAACAAAATGTTCGCGTGATTCAGCCAATCATGAAGGTCGTCACAAAAATTGGAACACACAAAAATTGGAACACCCAGAAAGACGTTGATAGCATACACCAGTGTCAATATTTTTTAAAAGCCGCACTCTCTATCGGCATCGTGGATCGCTTTCAAGATACGGTCTGCGCGGCCGTGCAATGTGCAGCCGCCGGCGGAGTACGTTTGCTCACGGTTCACAATGGTTCAAAGCGTTCAACATGTCACCTATCTTCGCGCTGATATGTCCAGAACAGTAGGTATGCTACACAGGTTATGTTTCATGCTACCATCATGGTTTAAACGACAGCCTTACTACTCCATGGTATTGTCGCATTTGCGCTACTGTATTTTAGTCAGGGGAACCACTACTCAGGGTAATTTAAATCACCTTCAAGTATTACAGATGAAGTGTATTCGATTCATTGAAAATTTATCATGGCAACAACACTCACTACCAACACTCATACCAACAACACTACCAACACTCACAACCAACTACTATTTTGGTTAAGGCGCTGAAGGGCGATAACGGCTTATAACGACAAACGTGTCGCATGCCTTTGAAGAGGTCATCCGCCACTTTTCATCATCATCATTATCAGCAGCAGCAGCCTACATTTTATGTCCACTGCAGGACGAAGGCCTCTCCCTACGATCTCCAATTACCCCTGTCTTGCGCTAGCTGATCCCAACTTGCACCTGCAAATTTCCTAACTTCGTCACCCCACCTACTTTTCTGCCGTCCTCGACTGCACTTCCCTTCTCTTAGTATCCATTCTGTAAATCTAATGGTCCACCCATCCATCCTACGCATTACATGGCCTGCCCAGCTCCATTTTTTTTCGCCTAATGTCAATTTGAATATCTGCTATCCCCATTTGCTCTCTGATCCACACCCCTATCTTCGTGTCTCTTAACGTTAGGCCTAACATTTTCGATTCTATAGCTCTTTGTGCGGTCCTTAACTTGTTCTCGAGCTTCTTGTTAACCTCCACGTTTCTGCCCCATATGCTAGCACCAGTAGGATGCAATGAGTGTACAGTTTTCATTTCAACGTCAGTGCTAAGCGTCTAGTCAGAATTTGGCAATGCCATTTTTATTCTTCTGTAAAATTCCTTCTCATGATCAAGGTCCCATGTGAGTAATTGACCTACATAAATGTACTGCTGTATAGACTCTAGAGGCTGACTGGCGGTCCTGAATTCTAGTTCTCTTGCCAGGCTGTTGAACATTATCTTTGTCTTCTCCATAATAATCTTCGGCCCCACTTTCCCACTTTCTTGGTTAAGGTCCTGAATATTTATTGTAATTCATCCCCAATATTGCTGAATGGGACAATGTCATCAGCAAACCGAAGGTTGCAGAGATATTCGCCGTTGATCCTCACTCCTAAGCCTTCTTAGTCTAAGAGCTTGAAAACTTCTAAGCATGCAATGAATAGCATGGGAGAGATTGTGTCTCCTTACCTGACCCCTTTCTTGATAGGCCATTTTCTACTTTTCTTGTGGAGAACCTAGGGAGGTGTGCAATCTTTGTAGATATTTGCCAAGATATTCACGTACGCCTCCTGTACTCCTTCATTGTGCAATGACTCTATGACTGCTGGTATGTCTACTGAATCAAATACCATTTCATAATCTATGAAAGCCATATAGAGAGGTTGATTGTACTCCACAGATTTCTCGATGCCCTGATTGATTACATGGATGTGATTCATCGTACAATATCCCTTGCTGAAGCCAGCCTGTTCTCTTGGTTGACTGAAGTCAAATGTTGGCCTGATTCTATTCGAAATTAGCTTCGTGAATATTTTATGCAATGCTGAAACTAAGCTAATGGGCCTATAATTCTACAATTATTTAACGTCTTGCTTCTTATGGATTAGTATAATGTTGGCATTCTTTCAGTTCTCTGGTACACTTGAAGTCATGAGGCATTGCGTATAAAAGGTAGCAAGTTTTCAAGCATGCTATCTCCTCCATGTTTGAATAAATTCACTGTTAGTCCATCTTCCTTTGCCACTTTTTCCCGGGGCATGTCTTGCAAGGCCCTTATAACTTCATCGCTAGTTATAGAAGGAGCCTCTGTATCCTGTTCATCAATACGAATGAAGGTAGCGTGGCTGCTCTGGGAACTACAGGCCACTGTAGAATTATTCTGCTGATTTTACTATATCATCTAAATTGCTGATGGTGTTACCCTGTTCATCTTTCAGTGCATACATCTTGCCTTGTCCTATGAGATGTTTCGTTCTCTCAGATTTCATCCTGCGTCTATATTTTACGGCTTCCTCAAGCTATCTCACGTTATAATTTCGAATATCCCTCACTTTCTTCTCAGTTTCGATTGTACACTTTTCATATTAATCATCACATAAAACATAATCACCAGTTACACAGCCATCATAAGGTAGATTGATATTGGCATTAAAGTCACTTATCTCCAAAAGAGAAACGCACCGCAAATTTTTGCGTAGGCTTTGGTCAAAGAAAAGGTCACCGAGATAAAAGTAATTGTGTGGCTTACTTCGAGCAATACTGGGCCTGCCAGGATCAGCATAATCAAACGCTTTTCCTATAAATGTTTTTCTTCCGCCTCTGTGCACCATACAGAACCTGAGAGTGGTGACGTCTGTTCATGGTTTTCTGAGGCCACAGGAGGCTCTACTCCAGCAAACGAAGGCGACATTGTGGACATCAGGACATGGCCTTTAAGACCGGGCGACGCGGGCTCGCGTAGCCTCATCTCGGGAAGAGGTTATTCTTTAACAGATGACAGCGTCCGGTGTTGCTGCTGTCGACGTAAGCTCATAGTCAAAGGAATCCTTCAGGTTTGCAGGTTGTTTTATTTATCATTACAAAATTTATCATTCGCCAAGTAGTGAACCAAAGAAAATTATACAAATTCTGTGATGGCAGGCTCACAGCTTTCATAGGAAGGAGGGTAACTCTGTGGTGTTCAACGTCACGTGATCGGGCCACTCTTTAAGGGCAGGTGGAAAGCGCCAGTCGTCCGGCTGTCCAACATGCGGCACAGACGTGAATGGTGATGCGCTCCAGGAGAAGGATTGTTTCTCGTACCAGGTTGGGCCGCACTGGGTCCACAGGCTGTGGTGAGCCATCATCGTCGAATTGACTACCTGCGCTAGGACAGTCTCAGCATGAGAAGTTTCCCAGGCGAAGATGATAAAATATTCTGTTCCGAAAATCGTGTCTGGCTATAAATAAATGCCCAAATATCAATTTCATTGTGGGTAAAGTGAGCCCATTTACATTTTCGCGGAGCGGCGCCTCCAGCGGAGTATTGGAATTGCATTGGAATTCCAATTCTTTCAATATTTGGAACGCTGCCAACGTCGATTCTACAGGCACAACGAGATGAGGTAGGAGCTGAGCGACACAATTTACTCGCAGTTATTGCAGGTATTTTGGCAAGCGATAAAGAAGCCATTGTCTTCAGATAGCGCAAGGTAGTAGCAGTTTTGGGACATTTTGTCCCACTACCCCTTCACCATCCTTGCGCGCCAACGTTTCTGTGAGCGGAGAACCAGAAAACTCGAATAGTGAAAAATCGTGACGTATGCAGTGTAGACGACCGACAGATGGTGCTACACGCCCCGTCTTTTGCGCTGCCTGATTCCCTCCAATAGAGGCAACAACCAGCCCAGTTCAGCGCAATCCTGTAGACCTGACTCTGCGAACCATAGAAAAGTTACCGTACAACGGGAGCTGCACTAAACTGCTTAAATGGGAGCTGTACAGACGGCTGTGCGGCCTGCACATAGCGGGATTGTCCGGTGATATTGTAAAGAGCTGTAGCGCATGTGAGCTCAGGCACCTGTCACGTTCTTAATTTGAGCTTTAAGGCACGTTCAGACTACGTACGTAATGTGCAGATATTTCGCAAGAAACGGAAACGCAAACTCAAAAAGCGCAACTGAAGTGTTCAGACTACAATCATATGAAGCGTTAAGAGCGCAACAGTCGTCACGCACGCGAGCGTAATTGTTGGAAGGCCCGCTATTTTTACGTTTCATACGGATACGACAGTTACCGCGTGGCCAGTAAGCGCCGCAGTTTGTTTTAAATTTCCGGTGACGCGACTACCGGCATTCCCAGTTAGAGCAACGGCCCAACGGACGTGGCTGTGTGTGCGTAGTAGCTTGTGTGCGTAGGTCGAGTAGTGTGCGTAGTTGTGTGCGTAGTCTGTTTACAGGCGCCATGTTGAAATCCACTGAGACGCAAGTGTCAATGTGAACGACCAGCATTGTTAACGATCTTAGCGCTCGTAACACGCAATACGGTCTTTATGACAGATGCGCACTTTGCTAACGTTACGACCGCAGTCTGAACATACCTTTATAAAGCTGTTATTTTATTTTGGTTTCATGCGTGCGAAAATTCACCAGATATCCCGATGAGGAGTGGCCATTCGGCCACGATGTCACATAAAGACCACGGAGGTGTGTGCTGTGGGCTTTGCAGCGTCTTTCGCTCTCTGCAATTGGCGCAAAAAAGTGTCGAAATATTTTCTTCTTCATCATCATCATCATCATCCTATATTTTATGTCCACTGCAGGACAACCCAATTCCCCTGTCTTGCGCTAGCGTATTCCAACTTGCGCCTGCAAATTTCCTAATTTCATCACCCTATCTGGTTTTCTGCCGACCTCGACTGCGCTTACCTTCTCTTGGTATCCATTCTGTAACCCTAATGGTCCATCGGTTATCCATTCTACGCATTACATGGCCTGCCCAGCTCCATTTCTTCCGCTTAATGTCAACTAGAATATCGGCTATCCCCGTTTGTTGTTGTTGTTGTTACCTCAAAACATGGCTCGTAAAATCTCTGATCCACACCGCTCTCTTCCTTTTCTTTCTTTTCTTACCAGCGGCCTAATAATACACGACTGTCTATTTACCGTTTTTTAAAGGAGTTAACCAAGTGTCGACGCTAAATAAGACAAAGTGCATGATAAAAATAATTTGACGATTACGTGTTGATTATATCTTTCTATTCTGTCAATTTCTGTATCCTTTCATGTTCATTATTCACTTATGTTGCATCTTATTCATATCGTATTTCACTAGCAATTACGTTGACCTTGTCTTTTTTAGCGTCGACACTTGGTTGACACTTCTTTTTTTCTTGACCAAGAGGCCATGTGGGCCAATGCCAGAGATAGTCCATTCTACCATGCATTGATGTGTGCATTTTCGACTACACTGGCGCTAATTACGACCGTAACGTTAAGCCTACCTACTCTGCCCCTAACAGGAAAGAAGACGAGAAAGTTGTACGGCACGCGCCGAGTGTTTGAAAGCGCTGGTGGACTTTGGAACGAGAGATGTGTGCATGCGATCGTGGCCTAATGGTAGAGAACCAGGTTACTGTAGTCGAATGCACAGGCTCGATTTCACCATCAGTCCCAAATTATTTTCTATTTATTAAAGCGAGGCAAAACCGGAACCTACCTACGGGTACCGCAAATTGCCATGAATGAGGCAAAGAATACTTCGCATTAAAAACGGCTCTGTGGACTTCACTGCGGTGACCGCACAGTGGCCATAATATTCTAGTTTGTGAAGTGTTCTGTGCTTGTTTTCACAAGACCAGTCATTCTGCAGTTTCCAGCTTCCCTTGTTTTAAAAGGCCCTTACAGACGTGTCCAGGAGGGCTCCCGCGCGCAGTGCTTCATTTGAGCGCCGGTAGCCAAATGTGACCAGCGCGGTGTTACCCTTCAGAGCACGTCAGTGCGCTACCGTATGCCCTCACGCCCAATACTTGGATGGGAATATCGATGGTGAGAACGGCTGTGAAGTATTCGAAATAGTATTATTCGACTCGCTTCTGGTTATTTTCTATTCGCTTTCAATTCGATCACGATAATTACAATTTGCACACCCCTATTTGCAACGGTATTGCGTGCCCTATTCTTCTTTTCGCGTGTCCCCTGTGCCTCTTGAGAAGACATGCCGTAACACACAGAACAAATATAGCCATCATCCTATTTGTTTCGGCCACGCTGCATAGGCGAACGTTACTAGACTAGCTTCGAGTTGTAAAACTCTCCGCCCGTGCGCTTACCGCCGCTGTTGCCACTCCTTGGGCAGCCGCCAGATGACGGCGCCGTTCCATCGCGCTCCACTGCAGACGCCTCGTCGCAGCCTTGAGCTCATGCGGACGGGCAGCTTGCGCGTGTTTCACGCTCACTGGCGTTCTTATAGTTCGAATTAGTGAAACCATGCGAAATCGGTATCCAGCTACAGCGATAAGATATATCGAGCTAGTTGGTTCATTCTGAAAGAAGGGTAAACTGCACGACAGGAAGAAACGCATACGACGAAGCGCAGAAGCTGCGTTTTTAAGTGTCGTGTGTTTCTTCCTACCACCTAAACCTTTCACGCAGTTTACTTTCCCCATACAGCAGCTTGACACGTTTTCTCGCTGCTTTTACTTGCTAACACTTTGATCTGCAGACCATGGGCTGTTATACGCCAGCTAGCGAGACCAAATTTGTTATCCACAAAAATAACAGCACAACTTTCTTGTAAACCAATGAATGCTTTATTAAAGGAAACGAAGTAAAAACAACTATATGCACCTATATATAGCGAAGACTTAAACTGTCAGAAGGGACATAATCTAGGCAAATGACTTGGGCCTACGTGGACACAAACTCCACCTACAGCAGCTTGGCACGTTTCCTCGATGCTTTACTTCAAGGCTGGATCCCCGCCGCTGCTCCAGGAACCTTGCCTAAGAATGCATTTTTATGCAAGGTTCCTGCAAGCTACGCGTGTATGCATGCGCGTGACTAAATAAAAATGCATTGCAAATGCACATAAGTGCATGCAATGCACAAGTGGCGCAAGGCTAAAGAAACAGCGGAGACGATCGGCACCTAGCTGGTCCTGGCCTTACGGGTTATGCTTTTCCGGAATTTATTGATTATTGATCGATTATCGATTACCTATTGATTGGCTATCGCAACGTATTGGCCACGTATTTGGGCTAGGCTAATCCCTACCAAGTCATCCCGAGCATTTCCCGGAATTTCTAAATTATTGATCGATTTTTGATTAGCAATTGATTGGCTGTCGCAAGGCATTGGCCACGGATTTGGGCTCGACACTAACAAGCACTACCAAGACATCCCTAACATTTTCTGGTATTATTGTTTATTAATCGATTATCGATTATGCTATTGGTTGGCTATCGCAAGGTGAGGCGAGGCGCGCTGTGCGCAGTGACGTCATCGCTAGGCGAGTTTTTGCGAACACCTACGCGGGAACGAAAAGCTTAATGCAGGTCCGCGTTAAAAATTTAATGATGCGTGCACTCGTTACTGAAAGCGCAAGGGCCCAACAGGACTCAGAGTATTCCATGACAGCACATCTAAGATGGCCAGACAGGTCTCCAAAACATCTCTCTCGTTTTGCGTTTTTTTTCCGGTTGGTTCGACAGATTACGAGGAAGGTTCGGGAACACTTTTGGCAGCGGACCCTCGGCAGTGTCCACTTGTCTCATGGCACCTCAACCATCTGTTCATTGATAATATGCACGTAACACTTAAGATGTCCTGCTCATGAAAGTGTTAATCACACACCATAGATTTCGCAGAGAGTTCCCGGTCGGCACGAGAATCGCTCTGTTCAACGCCGAGCGAAGTGTCGCATTGCTAGGAGCACACAAGTGGCGCGCTGAACTGTCGACATCGTTTGATAGCCGCTTGTTACAGTCAGGAACGCAGCACGACGGCATCGTCTGCTAATATCCTTCACAAACGCGGCGAAAGCTACATTTTGCGGATGACATGCTTCCTGAAATCCGCCGTCAACAACCAACCACAAAATACACCAACACTGCACCGCGTGTTTCGTTAGGCCAGTTCACGTAGGCGGCAACTGGGAAGTGAAGCTGGGTGCGACACCAGCGCCATGAAGGCGTGGGCGGGTGGCGGTTCCGCGCAACGCCGCCGAGTTTACAACTGAAGCTAGTCTAGTAACGTTGGGCTAAGCTACAAATAATGTCGCTGGACAACGAACGTGCCATCTTTTCCTCACCTTAGCGTCGGTGCCTCCGTGCGGCCGCAGGCCCATCTCGAAGAACGGGTACCGACCCACCGATGGGTTCAGATCACTCCGTGCAGACAGGGCGTTCTCGGCATTGTACTTGGGACTGCACGCGGCACACACGGCCAGCGGGTCGTTCTCGTAGTTGTTGTACCTGCGGCGGAAAGAACGATAACCTCTCATGCGGGGAAAATTAAATGAACTTTGGTTGTAATGCTCCCAATACAGCTACAATAGTATCTCTCGCTGTAATCATATGGTCAATGTAAATATCATGAACATAGCTTTCAGCAGCGTTCTACCGTCGCTCGCAAAAAAAGTAATAATTGTGTACGTCTTACTAAAAAAATGTCACAGTTTCGCCCTAAGGGCGAAACAATGAATGCGATAGAAAACCAGAGGTATGATTTCATTACTAATTAAAATAAAAAAAGTTCACAGTTTCGCCCTAAGGGCGAAGCAATGAATGCGATAGCAACACAGCAATGCCATACGAAGTAAGGTGAGCGGCTTTGGTAGCATATGAATTGTAGTAAACATGAGCTGATTAAGTAAGCAGGTGTGCTGCGCCGTAAGTAGACCGACATGAAGAGAGACTCGATGACCACGAGAAGGCGCCTGTGAAACGGTGGTGTTGCTGAGAAGTGCTTCCCGTGGGCAGCGCATGCGAAGGGACACACCTGTAGCGCTGCACTGCCGATCCGGGCAGCATTGCATGTGTAGCGTGCGTTGTAAAATGTGGCCCGACTATTACTAACTGAATGAACAAGCGTGGTGTGAGCGCGCACAAACAAACACAAATAGATCACACTGAATGACTGCAGACAACGAGTGTCAAAACGCTGGCAGCAAGCATACGCCGCAGCGGGCGAAGGTACGTGCGGTCTATCGCTGCAACGAAACTGAGCGGCGAATGCACGGCGCATAAGGTCAGAGCCGTGGGGAGATAAGAGACGGTGCGAGCGAGCGACGAGCGCGGTTGCTGGCAGAGTAGAAGTGCGCCCCCCCCCCCAGCTCCCTCCGGCGCTGGCTTCACGCTTTCTCCGTCGCGCGAATGCTGTGGGGGGGGGGGGGACGGGAGGGAGGGAGGGAGGGGAGGCGATGTTTATCTGCAGCACCAATAAATTATTTATATAAAAACTCCGCGCGCGTTCGGTGCGAACGCGGGCAAAACGCCGACGGCGTCGACAACAGTTCTGCGCGTTACTGGTGCTGCTGCATGTCCAAGTTTATACAGCTGATAAAACTACTATCCTTACTCCGTATAGCTCTAATAATTGCTATCGCAATTGGTGCTTCGCCTTTCGGGTGAAACTGCGACAACTTTTGGTATGCCCGATAAAAATGAGACTTGGCAAGCAACCGAAGAGGCAGTCATTAACTCTCTAGTACTATTGACTCGGAGCTTGACGCGAATGTGATAGAAAGAGCCCATCGTCTAGGTGGTCCATACGTAAATGAAAGATGTCGCCCTGTCATAGTTAAATTTTCAACATTTAAAATAAAAGAACTTCTTATGGCGGGGCGATCGAGGCTGAGAAGCCATAACGTCTCGGTATCGGAGGACTACTGCCAGGCGACAAGAACTGCACGCAAGATGCTACTTAATTATGCCAAATCGTTGCCCGGTAGACCTTCTTTTCAGCTCCGTAACGACAAGCTTGTTAACCACAAGAAATTTGCCTATGACGCCAGCAAGGATGAAGTTTGCGAAACTACTGCGCATGTTCGCACCGATGGCAGCCGAGCTCGCAACAGAGATAGGACGCACTTTTTCTCTGGTCACAACCACGACCATCAAGCATGTTCATCTTCTAATTCTGCACCCTGTCACATGCGCACACTTCTACTGCTATTCTTAACAATCAGTGAAGGGAAGTGGCAGCGGAAAAGCATGCGTCCTATCTCTGTGCGGTGTACCAACATTCGTAGCATCATGAAGAAGCGTGACGCTTTCGAAGGTCTTCGAAATTCATGTGAAGCCGACGCGATTGCTGTAACCTAGACATGGTTGAATTCTAATGTTCGCGACAGTGAAATTTTTACAATTTCGAAATCGGCGCAAATTTATCGCTGCGATCGAGATGGAAGACAGGGCACGGTGGCACTTTGCTTGCTATTTCAAAACGTCTCAAGAATTTCCTCATTAACTGACATCTACGTTGGAAGTGATATGGTGTGGGCTAGTTGCTAACAATAAGACGCATGTCTTTGGTGTCTGTTACTGTCCCCCGGATACGGACATTAGCTTTGCTCATGAGTTTCACGATAACATAATGCAATTATAATGCGGTACCCATCGGTGTCAATAACTATTCTAGGCGATTTTAATTATCCTTCCATAGAGCGGACGTCATCATTACCACAAGTCGTACCATTTTCTTCTCACAGCCAATGCTTCCTTGATACCTGCAACCTTTTTATTTAACGCAGATGGTGACTATTCCAACTCGTGTTACCAGTACTTCATCGCACATTCTTGACTTGATCTTGACATCAATGCCTGAGACTTTTTATTCACTATCTTCCTTTCCTGGTCTTAGCAATCACTGCATGTTACACTTTTACATAAACAGCAGCACGCCTGCTGCTACTAAGGAACGCAAGGTAATCTACCCTGCAATGCCGCAAACTTCGAAGCAATTGATCACGAACTGTCTCTCTTTTTGACACTTACTTACATGATTTTGATCACGGAACCGTACAGGAAAACTGGGATTTGTTTAACAAAATTTATGAACTTACTCGAATTTTTATTCCTCAGAAGTTTATACCTATGAGCAGCTCCGCACCCTGGTATAACACATACTTGAAGCGTCTCTCAATAAACAAATTGCCTCCACCTCCCCAAAGGGAATGGTGAGGAAATGCGAATGCATTCTTGCGCCGAGAGTACACGGCGTAGTAATTTTAATGGCGTAAATTAATGACGAGACGAGGATTTGTACCGTAACCATTTATTTACACATTCATCAGCACCTTTTGTGTTGTCATTGTACCTGACGGTCATAATCGCAGCCTTGTGGTCGCTAAAGTGTACAGTCAAAGGGTCTTTGAGAAGCATGCGCACGTCAATTTCGGATAAAGGCGAGATCAATGCACCTTCCGTGAATGGTAGTCGGACACTTGTCGGACTCGGCTTCGCAGCCTTGTCTTCCGCTTCTTCTCCTCCGGTTTATGATGACGTTGAAGCTACTGCAGTGACGTCACCTCCAGAGAGGTGTAATGCTCGGGTGGATTGTATTACAATTCTTGCTAGGGGTGCCGTTGCCGTCAGACATTCGTCTTCACCGACTTCTGCCATCGCCTTGAGAGGCGCCCAGCCAGCGAACGGTCGAGAGTGAGGCGCGCGCTACACTCCATTTATATATACGTGCGAGCGAGCGAACGGGAGAGTGCGGCGCAGGGAGGAGAGAGAGCGAACGGCGAGAGAAGGAGCGGTGAAACTCTGCACCTACCCTCTCCTACGCTCTCTCCACACACGCGGGAGCTCCGCCGAGTTCCCGCGACGCGAGCGCCCTCACACGCCAGAGCGCGCTCCTCCTCTCACTCACTCTCCGCTACTCCGCCCGCACCACTGCTCCGGGTTATAGGGGCGAGGATAAGCGCGCGCGCCCGCAGCTGTTGCTATGGAGAGGGAGTGAGAGCGGAGAAATAACACCTGCCGGCGCGCGGACACCGACAGACGCCTGACATGCCTTGACTAAGAAATGCATTCGCATTTAAAAGAAACGGTTGTTTCGCAGGGCGAAATTGCAAGGCACAGACGAACGCTGGCGTGCCTACGAATCTGCTACACAATCATATTCTTTGGGAGTTTCAGACGCTAAAGCTAACTTTCTATCAAACACCCTACCTGCAATGCTTGTCAATAACCCGAGGAAGTTTTAGAAAACTGTAACAAATACTAACAGTGAAATTGTACTTGTTGACACTGATGGCCTTCCCGTACCTGCTGGGAAGTGTGCAACACTTTTGAATGAAAACATTGCTCGCAATTTTTCAGTATCGGTCACTAGCACGTCTGTTTCTTTGTCAATGCGCAATTATTTACCTATGTCTCCAACAGAGATCGAAGTGCCTGGCATTGTGAATGTGATTGAATCCCTCGGAATGGTCCTCTGCTTACGGTGTTGACAATATTAATTCGAGATTTCTTAAAGAAACAAAACTGTGCTCATCTCTCTTCTTGAGTAAAATATTTCAACAATCCTTGTATCAAGGTGTGCTACCTCGTGCTTGGGAGAGGCGAAGGTGGTTCCCCTACATAATCTGGATGCAAACAATCTGTGATTAATTACCGACCTATTTCTCTCATTCTATACCATGTAAGATTGGAGCATAAACTTCTCTAATCTGGTCACTTTCCTAGAATCGAACTCATTCTTTAGCAAGTCACAGCATGGATTTAGGAAATCATACTCATGTGAAACACAGTTGCTCTGCTTTACCCATTCCTTACACGTCATTCTAGAACGTGGTCCCAGGGTCGATTGTATCTTCTTGGACTTTTCCAAGGCCTTTGACAAGATTAACCACCACCTATTACTCTACAAGCTTAGCAGCCTAAACTTTGACAGCAGAATTCTTATTTGGATTTAATTTTTTAAGCAATCGCTCACAGTACGTTGTTGCCAATAATTCCACCTCACCGTCGTCTCCTGTTACCTCTGGCGAGCCCCAAGGCTCTGTATTGGGCCTTTACTTTTCCTCATCTATATAAATGACTTACCCGACTGTATGAGCTCCTCAATTCACCTCTTCGCAGATGACTGTGTTTTTACCGCGAAATTTCAAGTAACCTAGACGTTATTTCACTTCAAAACGATATTTTTAACATTGCTCATTGGTGCAGAACTTGGCACATGGAACTTAACACTAACAAATGCAAAGTTTTACGTGTTTCACGCACTAACGGACCCTCTGCTACCTATACCCTAAATAACGTTACTCTAGAATCTGTTAGTTCTTATATATACTAGGGAATTCATATCACAAATGATCTAAGCTGGAAAAACACATTAACTACGTTATTAACAATGGTAACCGTATGCTAGGGTACCTACGACGTAACTTTAGTAGAGCTCCTGTAAGTGTGAAACTAACAATGTATAAAACACTAGTGCGTTAAAAACTTGAATACGCATGCTCCATGTGGGACCCCTTTCAATCGCACTTAACTTATTCACTTGAAATGATACAGAATAACGCATCACGTTTTACATTATCCAACTACAATCGCACTAGCAGTATCACGTCGATGAAACGCACCCTTTCCTTGCAGTCACTTGTTTCACGTCGCAAAGCATGTCGTCTTACACTTTTCCATAAGATATACCATCATCCAGTTCTAAAAGCCCAGTTCGTCACAACCCCATCTTATCGTTCAGCACGCTTAGATCACCACCGTAAGGTACACGTTATTACTTGCTGCACTAACACTTTTTTTTATTCTTTCGTCCCACGCACGTCCAGTGACTGGAACCACCTTCCTTCAGATGTTGTTTCCATTTCGGACCATGATCTATTTTGTGCAACCATTTACAGTCACTTATTTGATGACGCATGAAGTGTTTTTTTTTTTAAGCGGTTCTTCGCATTGTATCTTCATTCATACTTTTGTTGTATTAGCCTAACATTGTTTCTTCCTGTGTATTGTATATGTCGTTAGAATTGTACATATTATATTTTCTATTTTGTTTACTATTTATATACCCCACTCCCCTCTGTAAAGCTCTGTGCACTTGAGGGTAAAAGAATAAATAATAAATAAATAAATAATAAATACTGGGCAGCTGCTGATAGAATAGCAGAGAAATGCCCCGCGTAGTAGCATGGGGGCGACGGTGACGAAGCAAGGAAGCAAGGTTACAATTGCCCACCTGACAAAGTCCAAAACTCGTTCTATGTCACTCGGGTCCTTGAAGCCTCTCTTGAACATCAGCGCACGCGGACACCTGTCGTAGGTGAACCAGTCGCCGTACTCGGCGGCCAGGCTTGCCATACCGCTTGCGTTGAAGATGGTAGGGAAGAACCTGCGCATATCCAAGTTGCGTGCTCTGCATTTTGTAGCCAGCAAAACAATAAGTTTGTACTCCCACACAATCGCACAAATATTGCCAGTGAGCCGGATAGCAAACATAGAATACTCTTGGTAGGCCGTTCTAGATAGTGAAAAAAAGTTTGGCTTACATATTTCTCAGAATAAAACTAAAAGTAAACCATATGTTATACGGCTGGAGGGGGGGGGGGGAGGTATAAGTTATGCAGCCAGGGTGTGACGCAACAGCCGCTGCGTAATACACGCAAATTAAGATGACATTTTGCAGTCGGATATCTAGGAACACAGACATGCTCGTACGATTTCTCACATACAGCGCGCGGCGACGGTTTTATCACCCTTGGACTTTATTTACAAGGAACCTCACGGTGACGGCGACGGCAGAAATGCGCCTAGAATATGAAAGTAAGCTATGACTTGAACAAAATCTGCCTGATTATTATGTGACCGTTCTAGAATAGTGATTCTGGAAGCGTCTATTCTGTGACCCTCCCAGAAACGTGCGGCAGTAAGGATATGCGGGAACTCTTCACCACTGCACAGATGGATGTTAACAATGTACTTACGGAATATTGTACGACGCCCAATAGCCCTGGTTGTCCACTACAGAAGTGACGTCAGCCGACACGGAGTACCCTCTGCTGAAACAAAGGAGGAAACGGAACATTTACAGTTTGGTGTAAGTATGCATGTCTGGGGAGGGCTATGTATTTAATTGTTGCAGTAGTAATATAAAATATCAACTGGAGACATTATGCAAAGAAGGAAATATACCGCACTTGTGATGGATGTTTCATGAACAGAGGTACCAGAAGGTTTCAAAAAACGCTGACGAAAATTACTAGAAGTCAATGTGGAAAGAAAGCAGCATTTTCTGCATTGCTTCCATCAACCAGTTTTCTTGTTTTTCTCCGGGCATCACCCGAATGATGACATTTGATTCCTACTGCATAGTAATGCGAAGCAGTAACACAAACAGGTCATTTGAACCGCACGCTTACAGACATGCTATTCAGCCGACCACCGTGACTGGGACCGGGCTCTACCTTACATTACCTTTGCGTACAACTCTTCCCATCTCGAAACTGCTGGCGTTTCCCCGTTTTACCTCTTGTATGGCCGAGAACCGACGCTACCACTAGACACTGTGCTTCCGTCCCCCACAGCTTCAACTAGCGATTATGCCCGTGATGCAATCGTCCGTGACCATGCTCGCCAACTTGCGCGTGCTCGTCTGCAAGTGTCTCAAGAAAAACAGAAACAACACTACGATCTCCGTCACCGTGATGTGCATTTTGCACCCGGCACCCTCGTGTTGCTTTGGTCACCAACGCGTAAAGTTGGCCTTTGTGAAAAACTGCGTCCTGTTACGCTGGTCCATATCGCGTGATCCGCCAAGTGACCGATGTCACCTACAAAATCGTTCTAGCCACGCCCACTACGTCCTCCACTGTGACCAGCAGTGATATTGTCCACGTCGCCCGACTCAAACCCTACAACTCTCCAAGCGCCTTGGATATTAACAGCAGCGTGACGGCGCTTTTGCCGCCGGGAGTGTAGTATTACGATAGCATCGAAAGATGTTGAAGAGACGAGCCGCCGCGAGAAAGACGATGAAGTGTGTCTGTGCTCTTTGGTGCGAGCGAGTGTGGGCCTGGCTGTCTGGCTCCATTGTATATAGCCTGTAAATAGCCTCTTTCGTCTGTGTCCTTCCACACGTAACAATATCACTGGCTATAGGCACCAGGCGCGGGATGAATTTGGACTGGTGGCGCCTTCATGCGGCGGCGCCACGAATGCAACGGCATGTGGCAGCGGGCTGCGCAGCAGGCGCTGCCGTGAAAGCAAGTCTAATCAAACATGTTGCGTTTTTGATTTCTGCCGTCGCCGTGAGGTTCCCTATAGATAAAATCTTCGCCGCGCGCCGTATGCCCGAGCGGAAGCGTGCGGGGACGCGCGCTATCACGGAGAGCGAACGCACTCAATCACCCACGCGCAAGCAAGGAAGCGGGAAGCCAGCGCCGGAGGGAGCGCGGGGGGGGGGGGGGGGCACTTCTACTCTGCCAACAACCGCGCTCGTCGCTCGCCGGCACCGTCTCTTATCTCCACACGGCTCTGACCTTTATGCGCCGTGTATTCGCCGCTCAGTTTCCGTTGAAGCGATAGACCGCACGTACCTTCGCCTGCTGTGGCGTATGGGCTCGCTGCCAGCGTTTTGACAGTCGTTGTCTGCAGTCATTCAGTGTGATCTATTCATGTTTGTTTGTGCGCGCTCACCACGCTTGTTCATTCAGTTAGTAATAGTTGGACCACATTTTCCAACGCACGCTACACATGCAATGCTGCCCGGATCGGCAGTGCAGCACTACAGATGTGTCCTTTCCCTATTGAAAAATCCATATGCCCATAACCCCCCTATCCAATAATCCGATATGAACATATAGGAAAACAGGTTTTTGTATAGGATCCTATATGTCATATGATGTTATTGGATATAGGAGTTATGAGGAATACGGGGTTTTCAGTAGGGTTCGCACGCGCTGCCCACGGGAAGCGCTTCTTATCAACACCACCATTTCAACGCGCCTTCTCGTGGTCATCGAGCCTCTCTTCATGTCGGTCTACTTACGCCGCAGCACACCTGCTTACTTAATCAGCTCATGTTTACTACAATTCATATTGCTACCAAAGCCGCTCACCTTACTTCGTATGACATTGCTGTGTTGCTATCGCATTCATTGCTTCGCCCTTAGGGCGAAACTGTGACATTTTTTTGGGTGCACCAACAGTTACTGAAACATGACTGAAGCTGGTTAGGACATTCAATTCAATCGTTGTTCATCGCGGCATCGCGTTTTCAGGCGGAGAGTCTGTATATGTGCGGTCTGTAGGCAACAGCGCGTACAGTGCTCGGCAATTGAAACGCGATACTCGAATCGCCTGGTCGCCAGCGGTTTTTGCACTGACTGTAAGCGATGGGGACACCAAACGGTTGCGTTGTGGGGTAGAGTGAAAGCGGAAACCTTCGTAACGCATTATGACTGCATTTGGTCCCACGGCGCTCACCTGTGGCGCGAAAAGAAAAAAAACGGCGGCAGCCGCGCGCTGCCAGTGCTTCAATCGCTGGGCACTGTACATTTCCGACGCTGATTTGCTATGGTCTAGTTGTTCTAACGTTAATAAAAAAGCCGTTCATACGCAAGAGCTTCGTGTCCCACTTGCCTGTCTTCGCCTCCGCAGTGTAACGGCTCCGGAGCTTGGGCATCGAAGGCGAACACTCAGATTTGTAGTCATTTTGCCGCCTTATCAGTGTATCAGTCTTCCTTTTAATGTACATTTTCCTTCCTAGCAATTCCCAACTCTGGTTGCGTCCGGCACATGTCTATGCTGTGCATCGACCGCGAACGCCAACGTAGTGGGGTGTTCACACTCGCCGCCATCGACGGCTCCCGTCGCGCTAAGCTATATAAAATGGTCCGTGCCTGAAGATTTAGCTATAATTTATAAGCAATTAGAATGGGGAAGCATTGCGAAGATAAAAGAACTGCAACGGACAGATAACGGGAACTTACTGACACATGTGCGATCGGCGAAGCAGCTCAAGAAGCAGAATAAGGAAGATGTATGTCTTTTTTTTCTCTCCATAATTTTTGTGTTCTTCACCTATTACATGATTAAATACGCGAGAATCTTAACGCGCACAACAAAATAACATCTGGAATATAATTTCTGGTGTTTCATGCCGTAACTTGCCGCGGTTAGCTCCGTTCGCGTGGTGCATTAGCAGCGCAATTTGCGCTCGTTTCTGCTTTATATACTATACCTGATGCAACGAATGTGATCTGCCTCGTACAAGTGACGACCTTTCTCAAGGCAGACACACGAAAATGCGTTTTCCGGTGCGTCAGCCCTTAAAACCCGCAGTGTCAAATCACTGGAAGCACCGAGCGCCTTTGTCCCGTCGTCTGCTTCACATGCATGCCAGTGCTCTGACAGCTGCCGTTCGCGCGCTGTTCGCCAGCCGGCGCGCCGCTGGCGCCTTACGACGGTCGCCCGGTGCCTATAGTAATCACTAGGGGCGGATTTTTAGGCATCAAAAAGCGCGTTTTAGGCGCCAAAATAGGCAAGCAAAACAACGTTTTTAGGCCTCCAACGTCGTAAATAAATAATTTCAAACGAAGACGTTCGCTACCTTTATCTACGACAGGAAAACAAAAAATAGTTTGATTGTTTATGGTCGCACAAAGGCGCCACAGTTGAACATAGCCGGCAATTGTCTCATAAAAATGCTGCACTATGACGATCAACTGGCTTAATTGAACAAGCACGCTGCTCATATTCAGGTTCATGACCACTGTACTCGAGCGTCGCAATAGTGAAACAGGCATGCAAAAGAATTGAAAGCTGGGAATATGATTTAAAAAAGCGCTACTTTATGTCTGCCTGACGCAATAAATTCACCCACAACAAAACAGCAAAAAATACATGCAGAGAGACGACGATTTATTAAGAAATTAACATGTTCTTCGTGAGGACTGTAGGTGCAACTCTGGAATTTTCATATACAATGACAGTATCCGAATGTTACAGCAAGACGTCCGAACACTTCCAAATATTTCCACCCATTTGAAGGTCACATGTTTCAAGAATCTGTCTGGAGAGTACGCGAAACAGTCTAAGAATCAGTGGGAAAATTGTGGAAACAACAGCAAACGACCACCGTCTCCAGATTTTGGATTAAAAAATTGTACCTCTTGTCACTGAGAATGAGCTTGTACGCTGAGAAGGAACGCTCGACGTCGACAGAGGTTGTTGGAGCATAGTTGTACTTACGAACATTCGATGGCTTAATCGACACTGGATCCTAGAGTGTCACCAGCCAGGAGTCCTGAAACTTCTTTTAAGGACAGAAAATCCTCGTTCTTGTCCAAGACCGATGTAACTTTGCACGTACCTTTCGGCTACTGGGCCTTCAGGAATAGCGGCGATATTTTCTGTGCATGGAGAATAAGTGCAACGTTTCTCAATTAGAGTTTCTCCCGAACTTCCAAGTTCTTGTAGGTCTGATAGTTTGGCGCAACAAGTAGGCGAGCTCTTCTTGGATGCCATCCACAAAGAGGACGCCTTGACCCTTTCTGACTGCAGCACTCTCGTCACCTGTAAAGCTGGTATTGACGACCTGAGGTCCGAAAAGTAGCATTGCAATACTCAGCAGCTTCTAGCCATGTTCCCAACGTGTGTAGATGGGCTCTGGTGGAAAGGTTACGTCCAACAACTTCTCCTTGATAGAGCGCAGGTGAGAGAGTTCGTTCAGGAAACACGGCCTTGGCTGAAGCAATAAGCTCGTTGACGGTCAATGAAGTGCTTCCTCACGTCTTCACAAACACGGTGAAAGCGCATGCGCTAGGCATGTGATATGCACCACCTACAGGTAGAAGATGTTCAGTAGATGCGGCTGCCTTGTGCATGTATACGCGCGGAGTTGTGTAGAGCAACATAACCTGGTGTCATCGACTCCTGCAGGGTACAGAAACCTTCGGGATTTGTTACAAAGTATGCTAAAGTCTCCCCATTTGTTCTCTCCAAAGGCTTAGAATACACAGGAAAGCCCTTGTCTTCTCGTGTGCTGCAAGCCTCCCACTAGAAATTGAGCGACGAAGCGCCTGCGTCTGTTGTTTCTTCTAGGGGAATCCAAATGCAGGAGTCGCCAAGCTCTTCTTGATTTCCTTAACGTTTCTTATACAAAGGCGGGAAATAGGCCTTCCGCAACGCATACTCAACGCCGTGGGTTGCATATTTCTGTAGGGATTGTTCAGCACGGGATTTTCAATATTGACCCAAGGAATATTTGTAGCCATTAGGGCCTCGTACAAATCAACGTTGAAAGCGTTCGTCTGTCGTGCTTGAAGGCTGTTGTCAAAAACGACTGTTTCGAGTTGAGGGCTTGTCGTGCTTACTTTTGCCAAGAGCACATTCCGTCTTCTCAGCTGTGCAGATGGTATTTTTCTCGCAAGAATCTGCGCAAATGCCTTAGGTTTCTAAATACGAAGCGTATGTTCAATATCAGAACATAAATAAATATCGTGACAGGCTCAACAGGTAATAATACTATAAGCACCAATAAACATTCTAACTTCCACAGCGAAGGCTCGAACCACCTGCCGCGTCCAATTTGATGGTCTAAGAGCTGCACTTTATCAAAGGGCCGCCACGCGCCTCATACGACCAACAACGTACTTGAAGCGTAAGGAGAAGCTCAGCTTCCACGGAGTAATATCATTTAACTCGGCGCACGCACGGTGTGCGACGTCAATCCGCTGAATTCACCGTGGCAACATAAAGCACCGCGGCAGCAGATAAGGCACTAGAATTCAATCGGGAGCTAACTTGGCGTGGCCTACCTCGGTAATTCTTGCTGGCATCCCCGTGTATTTAGCCGTGCCAGGTGGACCTTGCTTTAACGAATGTTTAGTGCGCTGCATAAAAAAACATGCTCCGTGCATCAGCGCTATCTTTTTGAAACATCGTCTTTGAGTATCGATCGATCAATCGGTCCTTCGATAAACAAATGTTCCAATGTTCACTTATCGCAACATACAGGGAGGGTACATAGAATTATGACTCGCTACCACAAAGTTTCAAACACATTTCGTCCCAATAACATCAATGGTATTGAATGTTATAACTTTATTTAGAAAGTCAGCATGCAAATAAGCAACGTTTGAATAAAAGCAGATTAAGACTTAGAGATTGACTCCAACCAAATAAGGAAATTTACTAGCCCGACGTTTCGGAACCAATTCGGCTCCTTCTTCAGGGGGTATTCTTCGGAGGTGGCAGTGTGCCGCTTTTAAAAGGTCCGTCGTAACAAAGGAGAGGAAGGGGGAGAGAGCGAAAGGCGCGGAGACACTTGGCAGGGCACCTGCTCTAGACAGACAAAATAGGTGGTGGGGGTGGGGTGGGGGACTCCGGCGTCGTTGGTCGGCTGGGTTGACCGATGCTGGGAGCCCGTTAGTCGCGGGAATGCGTTGACAAGCGACAGGGGGGGGGGGGGGGGACGAGTTGGTTTGGTGTTACTGACCTAGAGCGGGGGGTCTTTTCTTCCCTTCGTCGCGTCTGCAAGGCCATGAACATACAAAGAAGGAAGAATGCCCTTCACGCGGTTTATATTACCCGCCGTGTTCTCAATGTGCCAAGACTCGAGTAGTAGCCTTTTTCGCCAGGTTGTCTCTGTTTGAAGGATTTGGGTTTCTTGGAAAGAAATCTTGTGGTCGGCGTCTTCGGAATGTTCGGCGACTGCGCTGCGTATTCGGTTGAATGTTCTGACGCCGTTTTCATGTTGTCTGATTCTTTCTTTTAGATTTTTGGTTTCCCCGATGCACGACGCCGGACAGTCGGCACAGCTGATTTTATAGATGACGCTTGAGCTTTTAGGGGCGAAGCTCCTTATAGCGGCACCCGTTCCGTCCCCGTCGTCGTAGTGTAACCAGTAGTGTGTAACCAGTCTGAGAAAAATGAGAAAAAAAATCCGAAGTTGTGTCCGTAGCGCGGAATCGAACCAGGGACCCTCGCTTCCGAGCGCGCGGCGTTAGCCCACTACGCCACGAAGCGGACATGGACCACACGCACCACGATGGCAATAAATACCCAACATTAACGAAAGGCCGCGTTTCTAGCGCGTTTCTAACGCGTTTGTGCTAGCGCGTTACGGCCCGTGTAAGAAGCTGGTGTAAGACGCTGTGGCCTCTCCGCCTTACCTTCAACGCGTTTCGAACGCGCTGCCCAAAGCGGTGGCAAGTCAAGTTCAAGTCGAGGAGCGTTTATGAATACGGGGGGGGGGGGGGGGTATACTTTCTTAGCAGTCATGTGATGGCGTCGGCAAACGCGGTGCACGTTCCGGCATGTGTAAGACGCTGTGGCCGCTCGCCCTTACTAGAGAGTACTGCACGTTTCTAACGCGTTTGTGCTAGCGTCCCCTTAAGCGGGAGATCCGATGATTCCCTCCGGAACTTCGCCCACTCATCATCATTCACCCCGTGGATATGCTGTGATTTTTATTGCGATAGCAATTATATGGACACTTCAACCGGATTTCTGCCGTCGGCGTCGCCGTCGCCGTGAGGTTCCGTATAGATAAAATCTTCGCCGCGCGCCGTATGCCCCAGAGGCAGCGTGCGGGGCCGCGCGCTATCACGGAGAGCGAACGCACTCAATCTCCCACGCGCAAGCAAGGAAGCGGAAAGCCAGCGCCGAAGGGAGCAGGGGGGGGGGGGGCACTCTCTGCCAACAACCGCGCTCGTCGCTCGTCCGCACAGTCTCTTATCTCTCCCACGCGCAAGCAAGGGCGGGAAGCCAGCGCCGGAAGGAGCGGGGGGGGGGGGGGGGGGGCGCACTTATACGCTGCCAACAACCGCGCTCGTCGTTCGTTCGACCGCACCGTCTCTTATCTCCACACCTCTGACCTTATGCGCATTCGCCGCTCAGTTTCGTTGAAGCGATAGACCGCACGTACCTTCGCCCGCTGCCAGCGTTTGACAGGCGTTGGCTGCAGTCATTCAGTGTGATCTATTCATGTTTGTGCGCGCTCACACCTCGCTGTTCATTCAGTTAGTAATAGTCGGGCCACATTTCCAACGCACGCTACACATGCAAGCTGCCCAGATCGGCAGTGCAGCACTACAGGTGTGTCCCTTCGCACGCGCTGCCAACGGTAAGCGCTTCTCATCACACCACCATTTCACACGCGCCTTCTCGTTGTCATCGAGTCTCTCTTCATGTCGGTCCACTTACGCCGCAGCACACCTGCTTACTTAATCCAGCTCATGTTTACTACAATTCATATAGCTACCAAAGCCGCTCACCTTACTTCGTATGACATTGCTGTGTTGCTATCGCATTCATCGCTTCGCCCTTAGGGCGAAACTGTGACATTTTTTTTCTTTTGGTGGACAGTCCTTTGGTTTAGGAATGAGGATATTCAAAGTGTTCATCGGTTTATGCGCGACTTTGAGGCCTTCTTTTTTCAATATTCGGCTGAGAGCTTCGCTGGTACCTTTGACGTATGGGATGGACACTCGTTTCTGTGGTCGAAGGGGAGTCAACGGTTGTAGGTCTCGTAGTTTGTTTTTTCTTTTTTGTTGTCGGGTTGTTTTTCGAATGAATTCCGTTGTATAGCCGTTCCTTTTGAGTTCGTTGAGAACCGTTCTCCTTTCTTTCTTTTGATCTGATTCTAATGTGCAATGAGTTTCGACTCTTTTCAATAAAGAATTTACGACCGATGCCTTGTGGTTTGCCGGATGGTTGGATGCGAAGTGTAGGTAGCGGCCTGTGTGGGTTGTTTCGGTAGACTGAGAATTTTAGATTGCCGTTGGTTCGTGTAACTTGTACATCTAGGAATGATAACGATCCGTTTGTTCGCGCTCCGACGTGAACTGTATATCCGGGTCTATGGAATTTAAATGGCTCTGCAGGTTTTCGACTTGCGACTCCTTCACGATACAGAAGCAATCATCCATGTACCTGAGGAAAACTTTCGGCTTCGGGGAAAAATACTCAGAGCTCTGTCTTCGATATTTTCCATAGTTAGGTTAACCATGGTGACGGAAATTGAAGCCCCCATGGGAGTTGCTTTCACCTGCTTGTAGTAGCTTCCTCGGAAGGTGAAGTAGGTATTTGATAGCCATAGCTCGAGAAGGCGGCAGATCTCGTCTACACTCAAGGGGGTTCTCTCGTCGAGTGTGTCGTCGCATTTCAGCAACACCAAAACAACTCGTTCCCCCCCCCGGTCTCTCGTCAACGCATTCCCGCGACTAAAGGGCGCCCAGCATCGGTCAACCCAGCCGACCAGCGACGCGGAAGCCCCCCACCCCACCCCCACCACCTATTTTGTCTGTCTAGAGCAGGTGCCCTGCCAAGTGTCTCCGCAGCTTACGCTCTCTCCCCCTTCCTCTCCTTTGTTACAACGGACCTTTTAAAAGCGGCACACTGCCACCTCCGAAGAATACCCCCTGAAGAAGGAGCCGAATTGGTTCCGAAACGTCGGCCTAGTAAATTTCCTATTTTGGTTGGAGTCAATCTCTAAGTCTTAATCAATTTTCCCAACCAGACAGGTAATTCTGTCGAAATGTTTAGCTTCAAGAATAAAAGCAGGCACCCAAAGGAGCGTTGTCTGCACTTTTCGAAACAATGCTGGTCCCTCCTTCCTTTTCTTAGCGAAAGGGACAATCTAGAGGACTAGGTTGAACCCCATAGGGTTACCAACAGTGAATGTTGCCGTGTAAAATTAATAACGGTCTCAAACTGCACTCGAAAGCTAAACTTGAGGCTAAATAGTGTTCATATAGGCGCCGATATTGAAAATAGGCATTTGTAGGCATTTATAGGCATTTAGGCACAAACGCCAAAATAGGCATTTACAGGCACTATAAAAATACTATAAAAGCCCTTTTTTAACCCCTAATTCATGCTCATGTATCAAAGTGGCGTGATAGGAGCGCAAAGAACAAAATAGGCATTTGCCTTAAATCCAGTCTCTAGTAATCACTGGTAGACAGGACGCGTTTATGAGAGTTAAGCACGTAATACAATAAACAGGCACGGGTACTACTTAGCATCTTTTCTCAAGTTCCAGCAACACAACAGAGCAGTGGCGCACCGCCGGGGGGGGGTCGGGTGTTGTACTCCCCCCCCACACGTCCAGCCCCCCCACCAGTCCAGCGTGTACCTTCAGTGCTCTGTCCACATTGACATTACAATTCAGGTGGTGGCTTGAGGTTGAATTTTCCTGATTAACAAGAACCCTCTATCACGGTCTTGTATTCATTCAGTCACTCTTACATTACACTGAGTAAAATGCTGAAGAGATAAACATTGGCATCATCTGTGGTAACATTATATTATTATTATAATCATTAGGCATTTTGTTTGCTGTTGGATGCCTCTGACTAATACAAGGAAATTGCATATTATGGAAAGTGCTTGCTTCCCCCCCCCCCCCCCCCCCCATGGCAGGAATCCTGGATGCGCTTCTGCAACAGAGGTTTTCGCCTCATGCGGCGTCTTGTAGTTTGCAGCACAGAGTGATTTTCGGTCATTCGAAAAGGTTACCTTTCCGCAGAGCTCGTCACTGCCTGTTCTCTCTTTCCCCTGGCAGTGCACTGTCCACAACCCGCCACTGCGTATTCTGCCGATGGCGCAGGAAAGCATATCTAACGAGACAAGCAGGAATGCTTAGATTACCATGGCTGCCAATTTTTCTCCGCGCCGGCACATTTCACAATTATCTTATAAGGAAGGTACCGCTCATAAACAATTTGTATCTGCTTATTCCCTATATTTCAGCGTTGTCTTTTGAATAAAACGTACTTTGTTTACCCGCCGCGGCAGCTCAGTTAGCTAAGGCGTTACGCAGCTGAGCACGAGATCGCGGGATCGAATCCCGGCCGCGGCGGCCGCATTTCGATGGAGGCGAAATGCAAAACGCCCGTGTGCTTGCGTTGTAGTGCACGTTAAAAACCCAGGTGGTCAGAATTAATCCGGAGCCCTCCACTACGGCGTGCGTCATAATCAGAACTGGTTTTGGCACGTAAAACCCCACAATGAAGAAGAACGTCTTTGTTAGGTGAGGTAAGACGGATTTGGCGAATATAGGATCTGGGTGCATGTGAAGAGCGTAAACTAGCTGCCCAAATAGGATGTATTAATATTTGTAGTGCTCAAAGATTTGAGCCTCCATGTACTAATTGTAGGGTTGGAAACTGTCTAAAAATGTACGCAAGTGGGCCACAAAATTTTAACAGCGTAGCTGTTAAGCCGACGTCAGTCCGTAACGCGTTAACGAAAGAATATCTCCTGCTTGCTGCAAGTGACGTCGAAAGGCGATAGTCTTCTGCCGCCCCTGATGCGTAATAGCCTCTCTTCTCCATATTTCCACCCCTCACGCTCTTCTTCTTCCCTCTCACTCCTCCCATGATGGATGCAATGGAGGTTCTGATGAATTCAATTCAAATTTCCTGCGTTCGCCCTACTCTGGCGCCATCTATTGGGACCTTTTATTGCTGTTGGCTTAAAGCCAGCTACTGAGCCGCGGCTTCAGTCGGCATGTTTTAACGCGCAGCGTCTCTTCGACACCATTTCTAACACGTTGATTTTTCATTTACTGACGTAAAAGCCCGTCTAATGTGCATTCTTAATTAAATGAACGATGCGGATCACGGTTGTCTACATATATTTAGCCTTAAATAGGCCTGAGATTTCCTCTGCGCTGTATAATGTTGACGTGTATGACCCCGTGCCACCAGTGCTAGTAGCTTGGTTAGTTTTGGCCGGGCGGCTGAATTGGTTTTGGCTTTGCGGTTGAATCGAGTGACAGACAGATAGACGGACAGATAGACAAAGTTTTCACGTTTAGGCAGCCCAAGAAAGACTATCGTTTTTAAAAACCTCGGTGAACGATGACGTCACCGCACTCACGGAGCGGCGTGTGCTTCGCCTCCTCCCGTGTCATGCATGGGAGGTTAAGGAGAGGGAAGTAGAGCATGCGTGCGGCACGCGCTATGCTTGAGGGAGAGAAAGAGAAAATGAGAGCATGGGAGACAGAGAAAGAAATTGTACCAGCACCAACGAGGCAACGCGCAGAGCTGCTGCCGACGCCGTCCGCGTTTCCCCTTTTCCCCGCGTTCGCGTGAACGCGCGCGGTGTCCGTCACTGCGGCAGGCGCCTCTGGCGGCGGTGCGGCAGGTTTCGACCAGCCACGCCCGGCAAGTGTGGAGGTGCAGCTTATCGGGAAGTCACCGGGGACATAAAGCTCTGAGCCACGGCCACGGTGGCAGAACTCTCGTTGACTCTGTGGCGAGTACATGTAGCCTTGACATGGGACGGCCAAAGAAGATCCGGACACCGAAGAAGAAGCCGCTCAGCTTGAAGCGTGTCACGCGGCCAAGCAAGAATCCGCGCATCGGCGGCGAGCCGATTCGGAATCCGTGCCTAGCAGAGATTGAATTTCCTAGCAAACCTTAGCCGAGCCTAGTAAAACCAGCAGAAGCAAGGTCGATCATCAGCTCCGCTGTTTACTCCAACCTTGCATCACTAGCACAAGCTGCCCACGTTCTTGTAGCGAGAGCTACATTGCCGCATTGTCGCCGTTTCGCTGTGACCGGTGGCCGCACCGCGTTTTGAGCCGTTGTCTAGCAACCGCCGCAGCTGGCAGCGCCGCGCCGTGCCATCTGGCCGTCGTCTTCTCGAGTTACCACGGCGCGGCGACATGCCACCGCCGCAGTTGTGTTGCAAGTGTTCCCGCTTGCATCTGGCATGACATTCCCTTATCCTCCCACCTAACCGACCATCGGGCCGTCTTTGTGGCAATTCAGAAACAAGATGAAGATTTTCAAAATAAATGCATTACACTTACAAATGTATAGTCTTTAATAAACCGTAACTTAACGATACCCTTTATAACCCTTTACAATAACCCTTTACAGAGGGTTTATTGTAAAGGGTTACAAACACTCAGACGCACGAAGCTAAACGATAAAGAGGAACCGTAGAGAGAACCAAGCTAAACAATAAGATTAACCGTACCTCTCGCTACGCACACCCAGGCACAACTGAGTTGAGCCACAGCCAATCTTTCTTTTGTGTCAGTACTCGCTTAATGTTTCTCATCACATTGCTTGATTTTAAAAGAGAGTAATGATTTTGATGCGCAGTTTGCTTTGCGCTGTTTTGTTTTAACTCGTGCAGAGTACCGGAACCCGTGAGCCTGCAAATCCCTGTGTAAGCAGTTGCATCTTTCCCTGGGGTGGCACGAAGAAGGAAGTTCCGTACCCATGATCTCATCCACGAACTTTCTGCATGGGAGTCCCGGTTGTCAGTAGAAGATAGCAACAAAGTATTCCAAGGTGAAAAATCAAGAATTTCTGGTTAGGAGAAATGGTGGGCCTTCTAATCAGACCTGGTTCCAGGGCCCACAACGACCTATTCCTGGTAGGCAAGCCACAGTTTAGTGGTAATTCCAATTTGTAACTTTTGAAAGCACCACAAATCATATTTGTGTGTGTGTATTGTGAACATGGTATTGTTTTTTGCAGCCATGATTTAGGCAAAAATAGATTTATTAAAGCATTGCTTACAGGAAAGATTTATTCAAGAGAGCATTGTGAATGCACCTTTGCTGCCTTTTTAAGCTTACAGTTGAGTCCAAGCCTGTTCTTTCTGTGTGCCGTTTGCTTTATTACAGCGTAAGCTGTTATGGGCTCATTCCAACAGTCATTTCTGGTCGCGATGATGCCGCGCCGCCCCGTAGCCGCTATCGCCGGAAATGCGAAGAAAAAGTACCCGCTCTCCACCGGGATCGAACCCAGGCCCGCTGCGTGGGAGTCGGATACTTCACCACTGAGCCACGCAAGCGCTTGCTATCACGCAGAAGAAAAATTCCCTTTATACGCGCCCTGCGCCTCTGCGCCTGCGCGCATAGGCAGGCGCGCAGGCGCAGACAACCCCAGCCTCCGCGAGTATGGTGGCGCCATCTAGTTAAGGTGCGTTCAACCGCCGCGTGGGACGAGATGCGATTCAGACGCGATGCGATTCAGACGAGGCACGCTACCAACGCTATCATGATATTAGATGTCCACCACGTATTCTGGGTACCTCTTCAGTACACGCTATGGCGTCTCCTCGCAAAGTACGAACCACTGCTGAAGAAGCGAATCGTAGAGCTACGTGCGCGGCTACAACAAGGCATCATCGGGCTCAGCAGACTGCTGTGCAGAGAGCATTAGAAGCCGCAGCTCTCCGCCGACGCCGAGCGGACAGTTCAGATCGTTCTCGTCAAAATCAAGGCGAAAACACTTTGCAGCTAAGACCTTGTTGTGCGTGGTGCCAAAATTGGAGCTACTCTTGCGCCTCTCAACCAGCTTATGCTGTGACTGTGCTGCGTGTGCCGCGCAGGCCTGTGACTTTTTTTGAAAATCAAGTGTACTACATTTAGTGTTGCTCTCAAAGAAAGCTAATTAGTCTCTGTACCCGTTTCATCAACATTTTAATTACCAGTTTAACTCTTTAGCATCAATGAGCCATTTAACTTAAGCATCAATGAATCATGGAATGTTGTATCTGTGCAGAGATAGGAAACATCCTTTCTGCATGCTGTTTCATCTTGCTTAATATGCACTCTCCCCACACTTGCACTCAGTTCTGCTGCCATTAGTGCTGCATACAACCGTTTAGAGTGCAGTTTACCTGAGGTGATAGTGGTATTAACAGCGGAGTTGTTTAAGCTTTTCGTTTCCCCGCGTAGCGTCCGCAAAAACTCGCCTAGCGAGACGTCTCTGCTCACAGCTGCGCCTCGCTTCGCCTAGCTCCTCCGCCGCCGCGCTAGCGATGACGTCACTGCGCACAGCTGCGCCTCGCTTCACCTTGCGATAGTCAATCGATAGCCAATCAATAGCTTATCGATAATCCAACAGTAATCAATAATTCCGAAAAAATGCTGGGAATGACTTGGTAGTGATTAGCCTAGCCCAAATATGTGGTGAATACTTGCGATAGCCAATCGATAGCCAATCAATAGCTAAGAAATAATCAATCAAAAGTAATGCGTAGGTAAGTGCGCATTACCTTTGTTACCTGCGCATACCTTACCAAACCATGCAATGCACTTACCTGCGCATTGCAAGGTTTGCTTGGCCGGCACATGTGAGCCACTACTGCGTGACATTAAGATAATTGGCAAGAGTGGTGACACGTTAGCTAGAGAACTTTTGGAGGCCTATCACATAAAAGAGAGAGGCACGAGTTGTATTAGTGATACGTCTGTTTTTCTGTTTGGCAACGAGATGCAGCTGCTATAAACGTCACTGTAATCGCCTTAGACGACACTGACATGCGCATGCGCATTTGTTCACTCCCTCTTGCTCTGCTGTATGAATAAATCAGTTGAAGTTCAGCGCCTGACCTAACGTTTCCTACTTTTCTTACCAAGTCTTTCTTTTCTGTTCGCGCAACCATGCTTTCCTCAGATGTCAACCAACTCCCCAGCAACAAGTTCTACTCAACTACATAAAGATAGGCTGGTGATTCAAACGCAGCTGACTGAGCTATTAGCGTTTACGCCTTGTCTGCAACGCATTTGCCAGATTTGCAAGAGCCGCCTGTTATTGGCACTTTTGTATGGGAGAGGTGCAAAAGAAAGATTGGATCAAGGAAATGTGCAGGCGTACGCGTGCTAATTAGGTGAAGTATGAAGTGGCAAAGGATAACAGACATGGAACAAGCATTGATAGAATAGCGGCACATAGGAAGAAAAAAATACGTAGCTTCGAGTGCATTACATATGAACAGGTAGTGATAGCAGAGCTAAATATAAAGAATTCATTAACTGCATTATAAGAGGTATTAATGAGTTCTAGAAATCGGGCCAAGTGATATTAGTAGGAGATATGAGTGCGCACATGGAGAATTCGATGGATGCACTGATTACAACGGTTCTCTAGTAATCGATCTGTGCGATGAACAGAACCTTATAGTAGTTCACAGGGAGAATAAGTGTCATGGACAGGTAACAGGGCAATGCGGAAACAGAGTCATGTACCGACTACACCTTAGTTTAACAAATGGTCTACAAACAACAAGACCAAGTGATAATAGACCAACATGAAAAAGATAGACTGGGTAGCGACCATAAACGTTTAACCTTAACATTTGGGAGAGATACTAACGCAGAATACGAACTAATTGCATCATAACTCCTAAACATGAATGAAAAGCAAATATCAGAGATCGCAAAAAGAACATAGGAAAGAAAGTGGAGGGGCTTCCTACACAATCTGGTAATATAACTGGCAGACGTTATGCAGCAGAAGACAGACACGGCAAAAGAACTTGGATTGAAAGAGCAAACCACGCAAGTGATGGAACAAGGAAATAAAGCAAGCTGTAGAAGAGCGTAAGCAGTCTTCTAGGGATCATCGAGAAGCCAAAAGTTGGGAATACACGAAGAAGAGGTACGAAGGGGGAATACCGAGAAAGAAAACTACGGGGGAACCTGATTAATTCTTATGATGTGTAAATGCGAGATCATTACTTGTCGCTGACTGGGTCGCGAGTTATATCGCTGAGTTTAGTGATGCGCCGAATTTTTGTTGAGTTTAGTGCTACTGCGTTATGTTTCCGAGTGTAATGTTGCTGCATATGAGGTCGCAACAATTCAAGACTACAAACCGGCCATATTGCGATCTCTCAGCTGAGTTTTATTTGCGGAGTTCTCCGCAAAGTAATGTTTCACGCACATTGCGTTGAGCGTCCTGTCTCGATGACGCAACTATTCAGCACGTTCACTCCACTTTGCTGAGCGATGACAGTACTTTTCCCCGCCGCGCCATGGTGTTGACACTGCATATCTTCATCGGAATCGTAGGCGAACTCACCTCATACTTTGGGGGCGATGTCGTAGTCGTAGTCCGACGGTTATCAGAAACGCGCGGCATCTTTATTCGCGCTGCAGCCACTGCAGCTCGCCGTGCTCGCTCCGCAGCTCTGCCTTTCTCGTTGTCGGGGACTTGGGTGGCGAATGTTGTTTCGCTGCAGCAGCTCGCTTCGCACGTTTCGCTGCGTTGCGATGGTCTCGTACTTCGTCGGCAGGTAACTGCCGCCTCCTGGCCAAGGCTTGCTGTCTCGCCTGATAATGTTGACGCGGTAGATTCAACTTCGGACGATGAAGACTCCATAGCGGCGACAGTGGCACCACTCCTATAATGCGCCATCTAGTGAATCGCCCGCCAGGCAGAGCCCAACCACGTGCGTAGCCTCGAAAATATTCCTGACTGTTGCCTGTTGCAACGGTGGCGCAATGATTAGCGCGCTCGGCTACGTAGCGGTAGCAGTGGCGGGGTTGGGCAGTGGATCAGATCCTCGCCGTGACCACTTTTCTTTCAGTTAGAAAACTTGTGGGCCGTTTTTCTTCCACTGCCTTCTGCCACGGCTTTCTGGTGACGGCGGGGTCGCACAATAAGCCAAGTATGGTTCTCGCATTAAAATGTGTGGCGACTGAGCTACTGCAACAAAAAATGAAATGCGCAAGTAAACGTTGGGGGCATACCGTTCGCTAAAGGGGCAAAGGCGCACCGAAAATATTCTCGAACCATGTGAGAGCACTCGGAGCTCCAACTAAAAATTCGCAAATGGCTATTAGGGATGACGACGGTAACATCATCGAAGGAGACTATGCGCTGCGGTACATCAGAGATGTTATTAGGGATAACGTCAGAACGCAAGAAAGCCTAGTTCAGAATCAAACAGATCCAGCAACACCAGAGAAGCCTGAGAGATCAAACTTTAGCATATAAATTTTTGTAGAAAAAAAATCTGAAAATGATGTCCCCAATGACACCGCCGCCAGACCTGATAAAATCACGATAAACCAAATCAAAAACCTGGGTGCAAAGAACAAGGCAATTCGGACTATTGCCATAAAGCAAGCAATTAAAACGAAGAATTCCGGTGGGATGACGTGAAAGCAAGACGAACGTCATCTCCAAAGGCAAAGGCGATAAGGATAACACGAATTCATGCAGGCCAGTCACAGTAACGTTGGTGATATATAGATAGGTGATATGCAAGTCACAAAATTTTACTTTCTAAGTGGGTGGAGAAAATGATATACTGGGGAAACTACACAATGTATTCAACCATGCAGACGCTTAGAAGATGTTTGTACTAACTTAATGCATGAGATTTGGGTAGCTTGGAATATACGTTCATGGGTAGCATTTCTAGATATTAAGAGAGCGTACGAAAACGTACGCAGATAATCGTTATGGGATTTTTTCAAGTACGATGGCGTATATTACGATTTCGTGGCACTGCAGAATGACATATACTGAGACAACCAAGTACAATTGTTTGAGATGGCA